>NW_026089948.1:0-28958 GCF_024586455.1 Bactrocera neohumeralis | reverse complement strand
CATTCTTCATTTTACTGAAGTTGACATAAAGCCATAACGGCAGTGCATTTGGAAGAACTCCACAATCTTATATTGAGGTATAAAGTCGATTTTCTTGTATATACACATTTAGCAATCGATATTGAGTTGCTTCAAATCATTTACTTCACTTATTTAAGTTAATTAACATTCTTCATTTTACTGAAGTTGACATAAAGCCATAACGGCAGTGCATTTGGAAGAATTCCACAATCTTATATTAAGGTATAAAGTCGATTTTCTTGTATATACACATTTAGCAATCGATATTGAGTTGCTTCAAATCATTAGTATAACATATTTAAGTTCACTTACCTTCTTCATCTTACTGAAGTGGACATAAAGCCATAACGGCAGTGCATTTGGAAGAATTCCACAATCTTATATTGAGGTATAAAGTCGATTTTCTTGTATATACACATTTAGCAATCGATATTGAGTTGCTTCGAATCATTAGTTTAACATATTTAAGTTCATTTACCTTCTTCATCTTACTGAAGTGGACATAAAGCCATAACGGCAGTGCATTTGGAAGAATTCCACAATCTTATATTGAGGTATAAAGTCGATTTTCTTGTATATACACATTAGCAATCGATATTGAGTTGCTTCAAATCATTAGTTTAACATATTTAAGTTAATTTACCTTCTTCATCTTACTGAAGTGGACATAAAGCCATAACGGCAGTGCATTTGGAAGAACTCCACAATCTTATATTGAGGTATAAAGTCGATTTTCTTGTATATACACATTTAGCAATCGATATTGAGTTGCTTCAAATCATTTACTTCACTTATTTAAGTTAATTAACATTCTTCATTTTACTGAAGTTGACATAAAGCCATAACGGCAGTGCATTTGGAAGAATTCCACAATCCTATATTGAGGTATAAAGTCGATTTTCTTGTATATACACATTTAGCAATCGATATTGAGTTGCTTCAATCATTAGTTTAACATATTTAAGTTCAATTAACTTCTTCATCTTACTGAAGTGGACATAAAGCCATAACGGCAGTGCATTTGGAAGAACTCCACAATCTTATATTGAGGTATAAAGTCGATTTTCTTGTATATACACATTTAGCAATCGATATTGAGTTGCTTCAAATCATTTACTTCACTTATTTAAGTTAATTAACATTCTTCATTTTACTGAAGTTGACATAAAGCCATAACGGCAGTGCATTTGGAAGAATTCCACAATCCTATATTAAGGTATAAAGTCGATTTTCTTGTATATACACATTTAGCAATCGATATTGAGTTGCTTCAAATCATTTACTTCACTTATTTAAGTTAATTAACATTCTTCATTTTACTGAAGTGGACATAAAGCCATAACGGCAGTGCATTTGGAAGAATTCCACAATCTTATATTGAGGTATAAAGTCGATTTTCTTGTATATACACATTTAGTAATCGATATTGAGTTGCTTCAAATCATTAGTTTAACATATTTAAGTTCACTTAACTTCTTCATCTTACTGAAGTGGACATAAAGCCATAACGGCAGTGCATTTGGAAGAACTCCACAATCTTATATTGAGGTATAAAGTCGATTTTCTTGTATATACACATTTAGCAATCGATATTGAGTTGCTTCAAATCATTAGTTTAACATATTTAAGTTCACTTAACTTCTTCATCTTACTGAAGTGGACATAAAGCCATAACGGCAGTGCATTTGGAAGAACTCCACAATCTTATATTGAGGTATAAAGTCGATTTTCTTGTATATACACATTTAGCAATCGATATTGAGTTGCTTCAAATCAATAATTCAACATATTTAAGTTAATTAACATTCTTCATTTTACTGAAGGTGACATAAAGCCATAACGGCAGTGCATTTGGAAGAATTCCACAATCTTATATTAAGGTATAAAGTCGATTTTCTTGTATATTCACATATTGCAATTGATATTGAGTTGCTTCAAATCATAAGATTAACATATTTAAGTTCTTTTACCTTCTTCATCTTACTGAAGTAGACATAGCGCCATAACGGCAGTGCATTTGGAAGAATTCCACAATCTTATATTGAGGTATAAAGTCGATTTTCTTGTATATACACATTTAGCAATCGATATTGAGTTGCTTCTAATCATTAGTTTAACATATTTAAGTTAATTTACCTTCTTCATCTTACTGAAGTGACATAAAGCCATAACGGCAGTGCATTTGGAAGAACTCCACAATCTTATATTGAGGTATAAAGTCGATTTTCTTGTATATTCACATTTAGCAATCGATATTGAGTTGCTTCAAATCATTAGTTTAACATATTTAAGTTCACTTAACTTCTTCATCTTACTGAAGTGGACATAAAGCCATAACGGCAGTGCATTTGGAAGAACTCCACAATCTTATATTGAGGTATAAAGTCGATTTTCTTGTATATACACATTTAGCAATCGATATTGAGTTGCTTCAAATCATTAACTTCACATATTTAAGTTAATTAACATTCTTCATTTTACTGAAGGTGACATAAAGCCATAACGGCAGTGGATTTGTAAAGATTCGACAATCTTATATTCAGGTATAAAGTCAATTTTATTGTATATGCACACTTAGCAGTCGATATTGAGTTGCTTCAAATCATTAGTTTAACAAATTTAAGTTAATTACCTTCTTCATCTTACTGAAGTGGACATAAAGCCATAACGGCAGTGCATTTGGAAGAATTCCACAATCTTATATTGAAGTATAAAGTCGATTTTCTTGTATATACACATTTAGCAATCGATATTGAGTTGCTTCGAATCATTACTTTAACATATTTAAGTTAATTTACCTTCTTCATCTTACTGAAGTTGACATAAAGCCATAACGGCAGTGCATTTGGAAGAATTCCACAATCTTATATTAAGGTATAAAGTCGATTTTCTTGTATATACACATTTAGCAATCGATATTGAGTTGCTTCAAATCATTACTTTAACATATATAAGTAAATTAACTTTCTTCATCTTACTGAAGTTGACATAAGGCAATAACGGCAGCGCATTCGGAAGAATTCCACAATCTTATATTTGGGTATAAAGTCGATTTTTTTGTATATACACATTTAGCAATCGACATTGAGTTGCTTCAAATCATTAACATCAGATATTTAAGATAATTAACCTTCATTTGGAAGAATTCGACAATCTTATATTGAGGTATAAAGTCGATTTTCTTAAATATACACATTTAGCAATCGATATTGAGTTGCTGCAAATCATTAATTTAACATATTTAAGTTAATTAACCTTCTTCATCTTACTGAAGTGGACATAAAAGCCATAACGGCAGTGCATTTGGAAGAATTCCACAATCTTATAATAAGGTATAAAGTCGAGATTCTTGTATATACACATTAAGCAATAGATATTGAGTTTCTTCAAATCATTTCCTTCACTTACTTAAGTTAACTAACCTTCTTCATCTTACTGAAGTGACATAAAGCCATAACGGCAGTGCATTTGGAAGAATTCCACAATCTTATATTGAGGTATAAAGTCGATTTTCTTGTATATACACATTTAGCAATCGATATTGAGTTGCTTCGAATCATTACTTTAACATATTTAAGTTAATTTACCTTCTTCATCTTACTGAAGTGGACATAAAGCCATAACGGCAGTGCATTTGGAAGAATTCCACAATCTTATATTAAGGTATAAAGTCGATTTTCTTGTATATACACATTTAGCAATCGATATTGAGTTGCTTCGAATCATTACTTTAACATATTTTAGTTCACTTACCTTCTTCATCTTACTGAAGTGGACATAAAGCCATAACGGCAGTGCATTTGGAAGAATTCCACAATCTTATATTGAGGTATAAAGTCGATTTTCTTGTATATACACATTTAGCAATCGATATTGAGTTGCTTCGAATCATTAGTTTAACATATTTAAGTTAATTTACCTTCTTCATCTTACTGAAGTGGACATAAAGCCATAACGGCAGTGCATTTGGAAGAATTCCAGAATCTTATATTAAGGTATAAAGTCGATTTTCTTGTATATACACATTTAGCAATCGATATTGAGTTGCTTCAAATCATTTACTTCACTTATTTAAGTTAATTAACATTCTTCATCTTACTGAAGTTGACATAAAGCCATAACGGCAGTGCATTTGGAAAATTCCACAATCTTAAATTTAGGTATAAACTCGATTTTCTTGTATATACACATTTAGCAATCGATATTGAGTTGCTTCGAATCATTAATTTAACATATTTAAGTTAATTTACCTTCTTCATCTTACTGAAGTTGACATAAAGCCATAACGGCAGTGCATTTGGAAGAATTCCACAATCTTATATTAAGGTATAAAGTCGATTTTCTTGTATATACACATTTAGCAATCGATATTGAGTTGCTTCGAATCATTACTTCACTTATTTAAGTTAATTAACATTCTTCATTTTACTGAAGTTGACATAAGGCCATAACGGCATTGCATTTGGAAGAATTCGACATTCCTATATTCAGGTATATAGTCGATTTTCTTGTATATTCACATTTAGCAATCGATATTTAGTTGCTTCAAATCATTATTTAACATATTTAAGTTCTCTTACCTTCTTCATCTTACTGAAGTAGACATAAAGCCATAACGGCAGTGCATTTGGAAGAATTCCACAATCTTATATTGAGGTATAAAGTCGATTTTCTTGTATATTCTCATTTAGCAATCGATATTGAGTTGCTTCGAATCATTAGTTTAACAAATTTAAGTTCACTTACCTTCTTCATCTTACTGAAGTGGACATAAAGCCATAACGGCAGTGCATTTGGAAGAATTCCACAATCTTATATTGAGGTATAAAGTCGATTTTCTTGTATATTCACATTTAGCAATCGATATTGAGTTGCTTCAAATCATTAGTTTAACATATTTAAGTTCACTTAACTTCTTCATCTTACTGAAGTGGACATTAAGCCATAACGGCAGTGCATTTGGAAGAACTCCACAATCTTATATTGAGGTATAAAGTCGATTTTCTTGTATATCCACATTTAGCAATCGATATTGAGTTGCTTCAAATCATTACTTTAACATATTTAAGTTAATTTACCTTCTTCATCTTACTGAAGTGAACAGAAAGCCATATCGGCTGTGCACAATCTTATATTGAGGTATAAAGTCGATTTTCTTGTATATACACATTTAGCAATCGATATTAAGTTGCTGTAAATCATTAGTTTAACATATTTCAGTTAACTAACCTTCTTCATCTTACTGAAGTGAACATAAAGCCATAACGGCAGTGCATTTGGAAGAATTCCACAATCTTATATTGAGGTATAAAGTCGATTTTCTTGTATATACACATTTAGCAATCGATATTGAGTTGCTTCGAATCATTAGTTTAACATATTTAAGTTCACTTACCTTCTTCATCTTACTGAAGTGAACATAAAGCCATAACGGCAGTGCATATGGAAGAATTCCACAATCTTATATTAGGTATAAAGTCGATTTTCTTGTATATACACATTTAGCAATCGATATTGAGTTGCTTCAAATCATTAGTTTAACATATTTAAGTTAATTACCTTCTTCATCTTACTGAAGTGGACATAAAGCCATAACGGCAGTGCATTTGGAAGAATTCCACAATCTTATATTAAGGTATAAAGTCGATTTTCTTGTATATACACATTTAGCAATCGATATTGAGTTGCTTCAAATCATTAGTTTAACATATTTAAGTTAATTACCTTCTTCATCTTACTGAAGTGGACATAAAGCCATAACGGCAGTGCATTTTTAAGAATTCCACAATCTTATATTGAGGTATAAAGTCGATTTTCTTGTATATACACATTTAGCAATCGATATTGAGTTGCTTCAAATCATTAGTTTAACATATATAAGTTAATTACCTTCTTCATCTTACTGAAGTGGACATAAAGCCATAACGGCAGTGCATTTGGAAGGATTCCACAATCTTATATTGAGGTATAAAGTAGATTTTCTTGTATATTCACATTTAGCAATCGATATTGAGTTGCTCCAAATCATTACTTCACTTATTTAAGTTAATTAACATTCTTCATTTTACTGAAGTTGACATAAAGCCATAACGGCAGTGCATTTGGAAGAATTCCACAATCCTATATTAAGGTATAAAGTCGATTTTCTTGTATATACACATTTAGCAATCGATATTGAGTTGCTTCGAATCATTACTTTAACATATTTAAGTTAATTTACCTTCTTCATCTTACTGAAGTTGACATAAAGCCATAACGGCAGTGCATTTGGAAGAATTCCACAATCTTATATTGAGGTATAAAGTCGATTTTCTTGTATATACACATTTAGCAATCGATATTGAGTTGCTTCGAATCATTAGTTTAACATATTTAAGTTCAATTACCTTCTTCATCTTACTGAAGTGGACATAAAGCCATAACGGCAGTGCATTTGGAAGAATTCCACAATCTTATATTGAGGTATAAAGTCGATTTTCTTGTATATACACATTTAGCAATCGATACTGAGTTGCTTCAAATCATTAGTTTAACATATTTAAGTTCATTAACCTTCTTCATCTTACTGAAGTGGACATAAAGCCATAACGGCAGTGCATTTGGAAGCATTCCACAATCTTATATTAGGTATAAAGTCGATTTTCTTGTATATACACATTTAGCAATCGATATTGAGTTGCTTCAAATCATTAGTTTAACATATTTAAGTTAATTTAACATTCTTCATTTACTGAAGGGACATAAAGCCATAACGGCAGTGCATTTGGAAGAATTCCACAATCTTATATTGAGGTATAAAGTCGATTTTCTTGTATATACACATTTAGCAATCGATATTGAGTTGCTTCAAATCATTTACTTCACTTATTTAAGTTAATTAACATTCTTCATTTTACTGAGGTTGACATAGTGACATAAAGCCATAACGGCAGTGCATTTGGAAGAATTCCACAATCCTATATTAAGGTATAAAGTCGATTTTCTTGTATATTCACATTTAGCAATCGATATTGAGTTGCTTCAAATCATTAGTTTAACATATTTAAGTTAATTTACCTTCTTCATCTTACTGAAGTTGACATAAAGCCATAACGGCAGTGCATTTGGAAGAACTCCACAATCTTATATTGAGGTATAAAGTCGATTTTCTTGTATATACACATTTAGCAATCGATATTGAGTTGCTTCAAATCATTACTTAACATATTTAAGTTAATTAACATTCTTCATTTTACTGAAGTTGACATAAAGCCATAACGGCAGTGCATTTGGAAGAACTCCACAATCTTATATTGAGGTATAAAGTCGATTTTCTTGTATATACACATTTAGCAATCGATATTGAGTTGCTTCAAATCATTAGTTTAACATATTTAAGTTAATTTACCTTCTTCATCTTACTGAAGTGGACATAAAGCCATAACGGCAGTGCATTTGGAAGAATTCCACAATCTTATATTGAGGTATAAAGTCGATTTTCTTGTATATACACATTTAGCAATCGATATTGAGTTGCTTCAAATCATTTACTGCACTTATTTAAGTTAATTAACATTCTTCATTTTACTGAAGTTGACATAAAGCCATAACGGCAGTGCATTTGGAAGAATTCCACAATCTTATATTTAGGTATAAAGTCGATTTTCTTGTATATACACAATTAGCAATCGATATTGAGTTGCTTCGAATCATTAGTTTAACATCTTTAAGTTAAATTACCTTCTTCATCTTACTGAAGTGGACATAAAGCCATAACGGCAGTGCATTTGGAAGAATTCCACAATCTTATATTGAGGTATAAAGTCGATTTTCTTGTATATACACATTTAGCAATCGATATTGAGTTGCTTCAAATCATTTACTTCACTTATTTAAGTTAATTAACATTCTTCATTTTACTGAAGTTGACATAAAGCCATAACGGCAGTGCATTTGGAAGAATTCCACAATCTTATATTAAGGTATAAAGTCGATTTTCTTGTATATTCACATTTAGCAATCGATATTGAGTTGCTTCAAATCATTAGTTTAACATATTTAAGTTCTCTTACCTTCTTCATCTTACTGAAGTAGACATAAAGCCATAACGGCAGTGCATTTGGAAGAATTCCACAATCCTATATTAATAAAGTCGATTTTCTTGTATATTCACATTTAGCAATCGATATTGAGTTGCTTCAAATCATTAGTTTAACATATTTAAGTTCATTTACCTTCTTCATCTTACTGAAGTGACATAAAGCCATAACGGCAGTGCATTTGGAAGAATTCCACAATCTTATATTGAAGGTATAAAGTCGATTTTCTTGTATATTCACATTTAGCAATCGATATTGAGTTGCTTCAAATCATTAGTTTAACATATTTAAGTTTATTAACCTTCTTTATCTTACTGAAGTTGACATAAAGCCATAACGGCAGTGCATTTTGAAGAATTCCACAATCTTATATTGAGGTATAAAGTCGATTTTCTTGTATATACACATTTAGCAATCGATATTGAGTTGCTTCAAATCATTAGTTTAACATATTTAAGTTCTCTTACCTTCTTCATCTTACTGAAGTGGACATAAAGCCATAACGGCAGTGCATTTGGAAGAACTCCACAATCTTATATTGAGGTATAAAGTCGATTTTCTTGTATATACACATTTAGCAATCGATATTGAGTTGCTTCAAATCATTTACTTCACTTATTTAAGTTAATTAACATTCTTCATTTTACTGAAGTTGACATAAAGCCATAACGGCAGTGCATTTGGAAGAATTCCACAATCTTATATTGAGGTATAAAGTCGATTTTCTTAAATATTCACATTTAGCAATCGATATTGAGTTGCTTCAAATCATTAGTTTAACATATTTAAGTTAATTACCTTCTTCATCTTACTGAAGTGGACATAAAGCCATAACGGCAGTGCATTTTTAAGAATTCCACAATCTTATATTGAGGTATAAAGTCGATTTTCTTGTATATTCACATTTAGCAATCGATATTGAGTTGCTTCAAATCATTAGTTTAACATATTTAAGTTCACTTACCTTCTTCATCTTACTGAAGTGGACATAAAGCCATAACGTCAGTGCATTTGGAAGAACTCCACAATCTTATATTGAGGTATAAAGTCGATTTTCTTGTATATACACATTTAGCAATCGATATTGAGTTGCTTCAAATCATTTACTTCACTTATTTAAGTTAATTAACATTCTTCATTTTACTGAAGTTGACATAAAGCCATAACGGCAGTGCATTTGGAAGAATTCCACAATCTTATATTAAGGTATAAAGTCGATTTTCTTGTATATTCACATTTAGCAATCGATATTGAGTTGCTTCAAATCATGAGTTTAACATATTTAAGTTCTCTTATCTTCTTCATCTTACTGAAGTAGACATAAAGCCATAACGGCAGTGCATTTGGAAGAATTCCACAATCCTATATTAAGGTATGAAGTCGATTTTCTTGTATATTCACATTTAGCAATCTATATTGAGTTGCTTCAAATCATTTGTTTAACATATTTAAGTTAATTTACCTTCTTCATCTTACTGAAGTGACATAAAGCCATAACGGCAGTGCATTTGGAAGAATTCCACAATCTTATATTAAGGTATAAAGTCGATTTTCTTGTATATTCACATTTAGCAATCGATATTGAGTTGCTTCAAATCATTAGTTTAACATATTTAAGTTAATTTACCTTCTTCATCTTACTGAAGTTGACATAAAGCCATAACGGCAGTGCATTTGGAAGAATTCCACAATCTTATATTGAGGTATAAAGTCGATTTTCTTGTATATTTTCATTCAGCAATCGATATTGAGTTTCTTCAAATCATCTACTTCACTTATTTAAGTTAATTAACCTTTTTCATCTTACTGAAGTGGACATAAAGCCATAACGGCAGTGCATTTGGAAGAATTCCACAATCTTATATTGAGGTATAAAGTCGATTTTCTTGTATATTCACATTTAGCAATCGATATTGAGTTGCTTCAAATCATTAGTTTTACATATTTAACTTCACTTAACTTCTTCATCTTACTGAAGTGGACATAAAGCCATAACGGCAGTGCATTTGGAAGAATTCCACAATCTTATATTAAGGTATAAAGTCGATTTTCTTGTATATACACATTTAGCAATCGATATTGAGTTGCTTCAAATCATTAACTTCACTTATTTAAGTTAATTAACATTCTTCATTTTACTGAAGTTGACATAAAGCCATAACGGCAGTGCATTTGGAAGAATTCCACAATCTTATATTGAGGTATAAAGTCGATTTTCTTGTATATACACATTTAGCAATCGATATTGAGTTGCTTCAAATCATTTACTTCACTTATTTAAGTTAATTAACATTCTTCATTTTACTGAAGTTGACATAAAGCCATAACGGCATAAGGGCAGTGCATTTGGAAGAAATCCACAATCTTATATTAAGGTATAAAGTCGATTTTCTTGTATATTCACATTTAGCAATCGATATTGAGTTGCTTCAAATCATTAGTTTAACATATTTAAGTTAATTTACCTTCTTCATCTTACTGAAGTTGACATAAAGCCATAACGGCAGTGCATTTGGAAGAATTCCACAATCTTATATTGAGGTATAAAGTCGATTTTCTTGTATATACACATTTAGCAATCGATATTGAGTTGCTTCAAATCATTACTTTAACATATTTAAGTTAATTTACCTTCTTCATCTTACTGAAGTTGACATAAAGCCATAACGGCAGTGCATTTGGAAGAATTCCACAATCCTATATTAAGGTACAAAGTCGATTTTCTTGTACATACTCACATTTAGCAATCGATATTGAGTTGCTTCAAATCATTAGTTTAACATATTTAAGTTAATTACCTTCTTCATCTTACTGAAGTGGACATAAAGCCATAACGGCAGTGCATTTGGAAGAATTCCACAATCTTATATTGAGGTATAAAGTCGATTTTCTTGTATATACACATTTAGCAATCGATATTGAGCTGCCTCGAATCATTACTTTAACATATTTACGTTAATTACCTTCTTCATCTTACTGAAGTGGACATAAAGCCATATCGGCAGTGCATTTGGAAGAATTCCACAATCTTATATTGAGGTATAAAGTCGATTTTCTTGTATATTCTCATTTAGCAATCGATATTGAGTTGCTTCAAATCATTTACTTCACTTATTTAAGTTAATTAACATTCTTCATTTTACTGAAGTTGACATAAAGCCATAACGGCAGTGCATTTGGAAGAATTCCACAATCTTATATTAAGGTATAAAGTCGCTTTTCTTGTATATACATATTTAGCAATCGATATTGAGTTGCTTCAAATCATTAGTTTAACATATTTAAGTTCACTTACGTTCTTCATCTTACTGAAGGAGACATAAAGCCATAACGGCAGTGCATTTGGAAGAATTCCACAATCTTATATTGAGGTATAAAGTCGATTTTCTTGTATATACACATTTAGCAATCGATATTGAGTTGCTCCGAATCATTACTTTAACATATTTAAGTTAATTTACCTTCTTCATCTTACTGAAGTGAGACATAAAGCCATAACGGCAGTGCATTTGGAAGAATTCCACAATCCTATATTAAGGTATAAAGTCGATTTTCTTGTATATTCACATTTAGCAATCGATATTGAGTTGCTTCAAATCATTAGTTTAACATATTAAAGTTAATTTACCTTCTTCATCTTACTGAAGTGGACAAAAACCATAACGGCAGTGCATTTGGAAGAATTCCACAATCTTATATTGAGGTATAAAGTCGATTTTCTTGTATATACACATTTAGCAATCGATATTGAGTTGCTTCAAATCATTACTTTAACATATTTAAGTTAATTTACCTTCTTCATCTTACTGAAGTTGACATAAAGCCATAACGGCAGTGCATTTGGAAGAATTCCACAATCTTATATTGAGGTATAAAGTCGATTTTCTTGTATATACACATTTAGCAATCGATATTGAGTTGCTTCAAATCATTTACTTCACTTATTTAAGTTAATTAACATTCTTCATTTTACTGAAGTTGACATAAAGCCATAACGGCAGTGCATTTGGAAGAATTCCACAATCTATATTAAGGTATAAAGTCGATTTTCTTGTATATTCACATTTAGCAATCGATATTGAGTTGCTTTAATCAATAGTTTAACATATTTAAGTTCTCTTACCTTCTTCATCTTACTGAAGTAGACATAAAGCCATAACGGCAGTGCATTTGGAAGAATTCCACAATCCTATATTAAGGTATAAAGTCGATTTTCTTGTATATTCACATTTAGCAATCGATATTGAGTTGCTTCTAATCATTAGTTTAACATATTTAAGTTCATTTACCTTCTTCATCTTACTGAAGTGGACATAAAGCCATAACGGCAGTGCATTTGGAAGAATTCCACAATCTTATATTAAGGTATAAAGTCGATTTTCTTGTATATTCACATTTAGCAATCGATATTGAGTTGCTTCAAATCATTAGTTTAACATATTTAAGTTAATTTACCTTCTTCATCTTACTGAAGTGGACAAAAACCATAACGGCAGTGCATTTGGAAGAATTCCACAATCTTATATTAAGGTATAAAGTCGATTTTCTGGTATATACACATTTAGCAATCGATATTGAGTTGCTTCGAATCATTACTTTAACATATTTAAGTTAATTTACCTTCTTCATCTTACTGAAGTGGACATAAAGCCATAACGGCAGTGCATTTGAAAGGATTCCACAATCTTATATTAAGGTATAAAGTCGATTTTCTTGTATATTCACATTTAGCAATCGATATTGAGTTGCTTCGAATCATTACTTTAACATATTTAAGTTAATTTACGTTCTTCATCTTACTGAAGTTGACATAAAGCCATAACGGCAGTGCATTTGGAAGAATTCCACAATCTTATATTAAGGTATAAAGTCGTTATTATTGTACATACACATTTAGCTATCGATACTGAGTTTCTTCAAATCATTTCCTTTACATATTTAAGTTAATTAACCTTCTTCATTTTACTGAAGTTGACATAAAGCCATAACGGCAGTGCATTTGGAAGAATTCCACAATCTTATATTGAGGTATAAAGTCGATTTTCTTGTATATACACATTTAGCAATCGATATTGAGTTGCTTCGAATCATTACTTTAACATATTTAAGTTAATTTACCTTCTTCATCTTACTGAAGTAGACATAAAGCCATAACGGCAGTGCATTTGGAAGAATTCCACAATCCTATATTAAGGTATAAAGTCGATTTTCTTGTATATACACATTTAGCAATCGATATTGAGTTGCTTCAAATCATTTACTTCACTTATTTAAGTTAATTAACATTCTTCATTTTACTGAAGTTGACATAAAGCCATAACGGCAGTGCATTTGGAAGAATTCCACAATCTTATATTGAGGTATAAAGTCGATTTTCTTGTATATACACATTTAGCAATCGATATTGAGTTGCTTCAAATCATTACTTTAACATATTTAAGTTAATTTACCTTCTTCATCTTACTGAAGTTGACATAAAGCCATAACGGCAGTGCATTTGGAAGAATTCCACAATCTTATATTGAGGTATAAAGTCAAGTTTCTTGTATATATACATTTAGCAATCTATATTGAGTTGCTGCAAATCATAAATTTAACATATTTAAGTTAATTTAACTTCTTCATCTTACTGAAGTTGACATAAAGCCATAACGGCAGTGCATTTGGAAGAATTCCACAATCTTATATTAAGGTATAAAGTCGATTTTCTTGTATATACACATTTAGCAATCGATATTGAGTTGCTTCAAATCATTTACTTCACTTATTTAAGTTAATTAACATTCTTCATTTTACTGAAGTTGACATAAAGCCATAACGGCAGTGCATTTGGAAGAATTCCACAATCTTATATTGAGGTATAAAGTCGATTTTCTTGTATATACACATTTAGCAATCGATATTGAGTTGCTTCAAATCATTTACTTCACTTATTTAAGTTAATTAACATTCTTCATCTTACTGAAGTGTACATAAAGCCATAACGGCAGTGCATTTGGAAGAATTCCACAATCTTATATTGAGGTATAAAGTCGATTTTCTTGTATATACACATTTAGCAATCGATATTGAGTTGCTTCAAATCATTAACTTCACTTATTTAAGTTAATTAACATTCTTCATTTTACTGAAGTTGACATAAAGCAATAACGGCAGTGCATTTGGAAGAATTCCACAATCCTATATTAAAGTCGATTTTCTTGTATATTCACATTTAGCAATCGATATTGAGTTGCTTCAAATCATTTACTTCACTTATTTAAGTTAATTAACATTCTTCATTTTACTGAAGTTGACATAAAGCCATAACGGCAGTGCATTTGGAAGAATTCCACAATCTTATATTGAGGTATAAAGTCGATTTTCTTGTATATACACATTTAGCAATCGATATTGAGTTGCTTCAAATCATTAGTTTAACTTATTTAAGTTAATTAACATTCTTCATTTTACTGAAGTTGACATAAAGCCATAACGGCAGTGCATTTGGAAGAATTCCACAATCTTATATTAAGGTATAAAGTCGATTTTCTTGTATATACACATTTAGCAATCGATATTGAGTTGCTTCAAATCATTAGTTTAACATATTTAAGTTAATTACCTTCTTCATCTTACTGAAGTTGACATAAAGCCATAACGGCAGTGCATTTGGAAGAATTCCACAATCTTATATTAAGGTATAAAGTCGATTTTCTTGTATATACACATTTAGCAATCGATATTGAGTTGCTTCAAATCATTAGTTTAACATATTTAAGTTCTCTTACCTTCTTCATCTTACTGAAGTAGACATAAAGCCATAACGGCAGTGCATTTGGAAGAATTCCACAATCCTATATTAAGGTATAAAGTCGATTTTGTTGTACATTCACATTTACCAATCGATATTGAGTTGCTTCAAATCATTAGTTTAACATATTTAAGATAATGTACCTTCTTCATCTTACTGAAGTGGACATAAAGCCATAACGGCAGTACATTTGGAATAGCTCCACAATCTTATATTAAGGTATAAAGTCGATTTTCTTGTATATACACATTTAGCAATCGATATTGAGTTGCTTCAAATCATTACTTTAACATATTTAAGTTCATTTACCTTCTTCATCTTACTGAAGTGGACATAAAGCCATAACGGCAGTGCATTTGGAAGAATTCCACAATCTTATATTGAGGTATAAAGTCGATTTTCTTGTATATACACATTTAGCAATCGATATTGAGTTGCTTCGAATCATTAGTTTAACATATTTAAGTTCACTTACCTTCTTCATCTTACTGAAGTGGACATAAAGCCATAACGGCAGTGCATTTAGAAGAATTCCACAATCCTATATTAAGGTATAAAGTCGATTTTCTTGTATATTCACATTTAGCAATCGATATTGAGTTGCTTCAAATCATTACTTTAACATATTTAAGTTAATTACCTTCTTCATCTTACTGAAGTGGACATAAAGCCATAACGGCAGTGCATTTGGAAGAATTCCACAATCTTATATTGAGGTATAAAGTCGATTTTCTTGTATATACACATTTAGCAATCGATATTGAGTTGCTTCGAATCATTACTTTAACATATTTAAGTTAATTTACCTTCTTCATCTTACTGAAGTGGACATAAAGCCATAACGGCAGTGCATTTGGAAGAATTCACATCCTATATTAAGGTATAAAGTCGATTTTCTTGTATATTCACATTTAGCAATCGATATTGAGTTGCTTCAAATCATTACTTTAACATATTTAAGTTAATTTACCTTCTTCATCTTACTGAAGTAGACATAAAGCCATAACGGCAGTGCATTTGGAAGAATTCCACAATCTTATATTGAGGTATAAAGTCGATTTTCTTGTATATACACATTTAGCAATCGATATTGAGTTGCTTCGAATCATTACTTTAACATATTTAAGTTAATTAACATTCTTCATTTTACTGAAGTGGACATAAAGCCATAACGGCAGTGCATTTGGAAGAATTCCACAATCTTATATTGAGGTATAAAGTCGATTTTCTTGTATATACACATTTAGCAATCGATATTGAGTTGCTTCAAATCATTACTTTAACATATTTAAGTTAATTTACCTTCTTCATCTTACTGAAGTTGACATAAAGCCATAACGGCAGTGCATTTGGAAGAATTCCACAATCTTATATTGAGGTATAAAGTCGATTTTCTTGTATATACACATTTAGCAATCGATATTGAGTTGCTTCAAATCATTTACTTCACTTATTTAAGTTAATTAACATTCTTCATTTTACTAAAGTTGACATAAAGCCATAACGGCAGTGCATTTGGAAGAATTCCACAATCTTATATTGAGGTATAAAGTCGATTTTCTTGTATATACACATTTAGCAATCGATATTGAGTTGCTTCGAATCATTTACTTTACTTATTTAAGTTAATTAACATTCTTCATCTTACTGAAGTGTACATAAAGCCATAACGGCAGTGCATTTGGAAGAATTCCACAATCTTATATTGAGGTATAAAGTCGATTTTCTTGTATATTCACATTTAGCAATCGATATTGAGTTGCTTCGAATCATTAGTTTAACATATTTAAGTTCATTTACCTTCTTCATCTTACTGAAGTGGACATAAAGCCATAACGGCAGTGCATTTGGAAGAATTCCACAATCTTATATTGAGGTATAAAGTCGATTTTCTTGTATATTCACATTTAGCAATCGATATTGAGTTGCTTCAAATCATTAGTTTAACATATTTAAGTTAATTACTTACCTTCTTCATCTTACTGAAGTGGACATAAAGCCATAACGGCAGTGCATTTGGAAGAATTCCACAATCTTATATTAAGGTATAAAGTCGATTTTCTTGTATATTCACATTTAGCAATCGATATTGAGTTGCTTCAAATCATTAGTTTAACATATTTAAGTTAATTTACCTTCTTCATCTTACTGAAGTGACATAAAGCCATAACGGCAGTGCATTTGGAAGAATTCCACAATCTTATATTGAGGTATAAAGTCGATTTTCTTGTATATACACATTTAGCAATCGATATTGAGTTGCTTCAAATCATTACTTTAACATATTTAAGTTAATTTACCTTCTTCATCTTACTGAAGTTGACATAAAGCCATAACGGCAGTGCATTTGGAAGAATTGCACAATCTTATATTGAGGTATAAAGTCGATTTTCTTGTATATACACATTTAGCAATCGATATTGAGTTGCTTTAAATCATTTACTTCACTTATGTAAGTTCAATTACCTTCTTCATCTTACTGAAGTGGACATAAAGCCATAACGGCAGTGCATTTGGAAGAATTCCACAATCTTATATTTAAGGTATAAAGTCGATTTTCTTGTATATACACATTTAGCAATCGATATTGAGTTGCTTCAAATCATTAGTTTAACATATTTAAGTTAATTTACATTCTTCATCTTACTGAAGGAGACATAAAGCCATAACGGCAGTGCATTTGGAAGAATTCCACAATCTTATATTAAGGTATAAAGTCGATTTTCTTGTATATTCACATTTAGCAATCGATATTGAGTTGCTTCGTATCATTACTTTAACATATTTAAGTTAATTTACCTTCTTCATCTTACTGAAGTGGACATAAAGCCATAACGGCAGTGCATTTGGAAGAATTCCACAATCTTATATTGAGGTATAAAGTCGATTTTCTTGTATATACACATTTAGCAATCGATATTGAGTTGCTTCAAATCATTTACTTCACTTATTTAAGTTAATTAACATTCTTCATTTTACTGAAGTTGACATAAAGCCATAACGGCAGTGCATTTGGAAGAATTCCACAATCTTATATTGAGGTATAAAGTCGATTTTCTTGTACATATATACACATTTAGCAATCGATATTGAGTTGCTTCGAATCATTACTTTAACATATTTAAGTTAATTTACCTTCTTCATCTTACTGAAGTTGACATAAAGCCATAACGGCAGTGCATTTGGAAGAATTCCACAATCTTATATTGAGGTATAAAGTCGATTTTCTTGTATATACACATTTAGCAATCGATATTGAGTTGCTTCAAATCATTTACTTCACTTATTTAAGTTAATTAACATTCTTCATTTTACTGAAGTTGACATAAAGCCATAACGGCAGTGCATTTGGAAGAATTCCACAATCTTATATTGAGGTATAAAGTCGATTTTCTTGTATATACACATTTAGCAATCGATATTGAGTTGCTTCGAATCATTAGTTTAACATATTTAAGTTAAATTACCTTCTTCATCTTACTGAAGTGGACATAAAGCCATAACGGCAGTGCATTTGGAAGAATTGCACAATCTTATATTAAGGTATAAAGTCGATTTTCTTGTATATTCACATTTAGCAATCGATATTGAGTTGCTTCGAATCATTAGTTTAACATATTTAAGTTCACTTACCTTCTTCATCTTACTGAAGTTGACATAAAGCCATAACGGCAGTGCATTTGGAAGAATTCCACAATCTTATATTGAGGTATAAAGTCGATTTTCTTGTATATACACATTTAGCAATCGATATTGAGTTGCTTCGAATCATTACTTTAACATATTTAAGTTAATTAACATTCTTCATTTTACTGAAGTTGACATAAAGCCATAACGGCAGTGCATTTGGAAGAATTCCACAATCTTATATTGAGGTATAAAGTCGATTTTCTTGTATATACACATTTAGCAATCGATATTGAGTTGCTTCAAATCATTACTTTAACATATTTAAGTTAATTTACCTTCTTCATCTTACTGAAGTGGACATAAAGCCATAACGGCAGTGCATTTGGAAGAATTCCACAATCTTATATTGAGGTATAAAGTCGATTTTCTTGTATATACACATTTAGCAATCGATATTGAGTTGCTTCGAATCATTAGTTTAACATATTTAAGTTAATTTACCTTCTTCATCTTACTGAAGGGACATAAAGCCATAACGGCAGTGCATTTGGAAGAATTCCACAATCTTATATTGAGGTATAAAGTCGATTTTCTTGTATATACACATTTAGCAATCGATATTGAGTTGCTTCGAATCATTACTTTAACATATTTAAGTTAATTTACCTTCTTCATCTTACTGAAGTTGACATAAAGCCATAACGGCAGTGCATTTGGAAGAATTCAACAATCTTATATTGAGGTATAAAGTCGATTTTCTTGTATATACACATTTAGCAATCGATATTGAGTTGCTTCGAATCATTACTTTAACATATTTAAGTTCACTTACCTTCTTCATCTTACTGAAGTTGACATAAAGCCATAACGGCAGTGCATTTGGAAGAATTCCACAATCTTATATTGAGGTATAAAGTCGATTTTCTTGTATATACACATTTAGCAATCGATATTGAGTTGCTTCAAATCATTAGTTTAACATATTTAAGTTAATTTACCTTCTTCATCTTACTGAAGTGGACATAAAGCCATAACGGCAGTGCATTTGGAAGAATTCCACAATCTTATATTAAGGTATAAAGTCGATTTTCTTGTATATACACATTTAGCAATCGATATTGAGTTGCTTCGAATCATTACTTTAACATATTTAAGTTAATTTACCTTCTTCATCTTACTGAAGGGACATAAAGCCATAACGGCAGTGCATTTGGAATAATTCCACAATCTTATATTAGGGTATAAAGTCGATTTTCTTGTATATACACATTTAGCAATCGATATTGAGTTGCTTCGAATCATTAGTTTAACATATTTAAGTTCACTTACCTTCTTCATCTTACTGAAGTGGACATAAAGCCATAACGGCAGTGCATTTGGAAGAATTCCACAATCTTATATTAAGGTATAAAGTCGATTTTCTTGTATATACACATTTAGCAATCGATATTGAGTTGCTTCAATCATTAGTTTAACATATTTAAGTTCTCTTACCTTCTTCATCTTACTGAAGTGGACATAAAGCCATAACGGCAGTGCATTTGGAAGAACTCCACAATCTTATATTGAGGTATAAAGTCGATTTTCTTGTATATACACATTTAGCAATCGATATTGAGTTGCTTCGAATCATTACTTTAACATATTTAAGTTAATTTACCTTCTTCATCTTACTGAAGTGGACATAAAGCCATAACGGCAGTGCATTTGGAAGAATTCCACAATCTTATATTAAGGTATAAAGTCGATTTTCTTGTATATTCACATTTAGCAATCGATATTGAGTTGCTTCGAATCATTAGTTTAACATATTTAAGTTAATTTACCTTCTTCATCTTACTGAAGTGGACATAAAGCCATAACGGCAGTGCATTTGGAAGAATTCCACAATCTTATATTGAGGTATAAAGTCGATTTTCTTGTATATACACATTTAGCAATCGATATTGAGTTGCTTCGAATCATTAGTTTAACATATTTAAGTTCACTTACCTTCTTCATCTTACTGAAGGAGACATAAAGCCATAACGGCAGTGCATTTGGAAGAATTCCACAATCTTATATTGAGGTATAAAGTCGATTTTCTTGTATATACACATTCAGCAGTCGATATTGAGTTGCTTTAAATCATTAGTTTAACATATTTAAGTTAATTTACCTTCTTCATTTTACTGAAGTTGACATAAAGCCATAACGGCAGTGCATTTGGAAGAATTCCACAATCTTATATTGAGGTATAAAGTCGATTTTCTTGTATATACACATTTAGCAATCGATATTGAGTTGCTTCGAATCATTACTTTAACATATTTAAGTTAATTTACCTTCTTCATCTTACTGAAGTGGACATAAAGCCATAACGGCAGTGCATTTGGAAGAATTCCACAATCTTATATTGAGGTATAAAGTCGATTTTTTTGTATATACACATATTTAGCAATCGATATTGAGTTGCTTCGAATCATTACTTTAACATATTTAAGTTAATTTACCTTCTTCATCTTACTGAAGTTGACATAAAGCCATAACGGCAGTGCATTTGGAAGAATTCCACAATCTTATATTAAGGTATAAAGTCGATTTTCTTGTATATACACATTTAGCAATCGATATTGAGTTGCTTCAAATCATTTAATGCACTTACTTAAGTTAATTAACATTCTTCATTTTACTGAAGTTGACATAAAGCCATAACGGCAGTGCATTTGGAAGAATTCCACAATCTTATATTGAGGTATAAAGTCGATTTTCTTGTATATACACATTTAGCAATCGATATTGAGTTGCTTCGAATCATTACTTTAACATATTTAAGTTCACTTACCTTCTTCATCTTACTGAAGGAGACATAAAGCCATAACGGCAGTGCATTTGGAAGAATTCCACAATCTTATATTTAGGTATAAACTCGATTTTCTTGTATATACACATTTAGCAATCGATATTGAGTTGCTTCGAATCATTAGTTTAACATATTTAAGTTCACTTACCTTCTTCATCTTACTGAAGGAGACATAAAGCCATAACGGTAGTGTATTTGGAAGAATTCCACAATCTTATATTAAGGTATAAAGTCGATTTTCTTGTATATACACATTTAGCAATCGACATTGAGTTGCTGCAAATGATTAGTTTAATATATTTAAGTTAATTAACCTTCTTCATCTTACTGAAGTTTACATAAAGCCATAACGGCAGTGCATTTGGAAGAATTCCACAATCTTATATTGTGATATAAACTCGATTTTCTTGTATATACACATTTAGCAATCGATATTGAGTTGCTTCAAATCATTACTTTAACATATTTAAGTTAATTTACCTTCTTCATCTTACTGAAGTTGACATAAAGCCATAACGGCAGTGCATTTGGAAGAATTCCACAATCTTATATTGAGGTATAAAGTCGATTTTCTTGTATATACACATTTAGCAATCGATATTGAGTTGCTTCAAATCATTACTTTAACATATTTAAGTTAATTTACCTTCTTCATCTTACTGAAGTGGACATAAAGCCATAACGGCAGTGCATTTGGAAGAATTCCACAATCTTATATTGAGGTATAAAGTCGATTTTCTTGTATATACACATTTAGCAATCGATATTGAGTTGCTTCAAATCATTAGTTTAACATATTTAAGTTAATTTACCTTCTTCATCTTACTGAAGTTGACATAAAGCCATAACGGCAGTGCATTTGGAAGAATTCCACAATCTTATATTGAGGTATAAAGTCGATTTTCTTGTATATACACATTTAGCAATCGATATTGAGTTGCTTCGAATCATTAGTTTAACATATTTAAGTTAATTTACCTTCTTCATTTTACTGAAGTTGACATAAAGCCATAACGGCAGTGCATTTGGAAGAATTCCACAATCTTATATTGAGGTATAAAGTCGATTTTCTTGTATATACACATTTAGCAATCGATATTGAGTTGCTTCAAATCATTACTTTAACATATTTAAGTTAATTTACCTTCTTCATCTTACTGAAGTTGACATAAAGCCATAACGGCAGTCCATTTGGAAGAATTCCACAATCTTATATTGAGGTATAAAGTCGATTTTCTTGTACATACACATTTAGCAATCGATATTGAGTTGCTTCAAATCATTTACTTCACTTATTTAAGTTAATTTACCTTCTTCATTTTACCGAAGTTGACATAAAGCCATAACGGCAGTGCATTTGGAAGAATTCCACAATCTTATATTGAGGTATAAATTCGATTTTCTTGTATATACACATTTAGCAATCGATATTGAGTTGCTTTCAAATCAATAATTTAACATATTTAAGTTAATTTACATTCTTCATCTTACTGAAGTGGACATAAAGCCATAACGGCAGTGCATTGGGAAGAATTCCACAATCTTATATTGAGGTATAAAGTCGATTTTCTTGTATATTCACATTTAGCAATCGATATTGAGTTGCTTCAAATCATTACTTTAACATATTTAAGTTAATTTACCTTCTTCATCTTACTGAAGTTGACATAAAGCCATAACGGCAGTGCATTTGGAAGAATTCCACAATCTTATATTAAGGTATAAAGTCGATTTTCTTGTATATACACATTTAGCAATCGATATTGAGTTGCTTCAAATCATTACTGCACTTATTTAAGTTAATTAACATTCTTCATTTTACTGAAGTTGACATAAAGCCATAACGGCAGTGCATTTGGAAGAATTCCACAATCTTATATTAAGGTATAAAGTCGATTTTCTTGTATATACACATTTAGCAATCGATATTGAGTTGCTTCAAATCATTACTTTAACATATTTAAGTTAATTTACCTTCTTCATCTTACTGAAGGAAACATAAAGCCATAACGGCAGTGCATTTGGAAGAATTCCACAATCTTATATTGAGGTATAAAGTCGATTTTCTTGTATATACACATTTAGCAATCGATATTGAGTTGCTTCAAATCATTTACTTCACTTATTTAAGTTAATTAACATTCTTCATTTTACTGAAGTTGACATAAAGCCATAACGGCAGTGCATTTGGAAGAATTCCACAATCTTATATTGAGGTATAAAGTCGATTTTCTTGTATATACACATTTAGCAATCGATATTGAGTTGCTTCAAATCATTACTTTAACATATTTAAGTTAATTTACCTTCTTCATCTTACTGAAGGAGACATAAAGCCATAACGGCAGTGCATTTGGAAGAATTCCACAATCTTATATTGAGGTATAAAGTCGATTTTCTTGTATATACACATTTAGCAATCGATATTGAGTTGCTTCGAATCATTACTTTAACATATTTAAGTTAATTTACCTTCTTCATCTTACTGAAGTTGACATAAAGCCATAACGGCAGTGCATTTGGAAGAATTCCACAATCTTATATTAAGGTATAAAGTCGATTTTCTTGTATATACACATTAAGCAATCGATATTGAGTTGCTTCAAATCATTACTTTAACATATTTAAGTTAATTTACCTTCTTCATCTTACTGAAGTTGACATAAAGCCATAACGGCAGTGCATTTGGAAAAATTCCACAATCTTATATTGAGGTATAAAGTCGATTTTCTTGTATATACACATTTAGCAATCGATATTGAGTTGCCTCGAATCATTACTTTAACATATTTAAGTTAATTTACCTTCTTCATCTTACTGAAGTGGACATAAAGCCATAACGGCAGTGCATTTGGAAGAATTCCACAATCTTATATTGAGGTATAAAGTCGATTTTCTTGTATATTCACATTTAGCAATCGATATTGAGTTGCTTCAAATCATTAGTTTAACATATTTAAGTTCACTTACCTTCTTCATCTTACTGAAGTGGACATAAAGCCATAACGGCAGTGCATTTGGAAGAATTCCACAATCTTATATTAGGGTATAAAGTCGATTTTCTTGTATATTCACATTTAGCAATCGATATTGAGTTGCTTCGAATCATTACTTTAACATATTTAAGTTCACTTACCTTCTTCATCTTACTGAAGGAGACATAAAGCCATAACGGCAGTGCATTTGGAAGAATTCCACAAACTTAAATTTAGGTATAAAGTCGATTTTCTTGTATATACACATTTAGCAATCGATATTGAGTTGCTTCAAATCATTACTTTAACATATTTAAGTTAATTAACATTCTTCATTTTACTGAAGTTGACATAAAGCCATAACGGCAGTGCATTTGGAAGAATTCCACAATCTTATATTGAGGTATAAAGTCGATTTTCTTGTATATACACATTTAGCAATCGATATTGAGTTGCTTCGAATCATTACTTTAACATATTTAAGTTCACTTACCTTCTTCATCTTACTGAAGGAGACATAAAGCCATAACGGCAGTGCATTTGGAAGAATTCCACAATCTTAAATTTAGGTATAAACTCGATTTTCTTGTATATACACATTTAGAAATCGATATTGAGTTGCTTCGAATCATTACTTTAACAAATTTAAGTTAATTTACCTTCTTCATCTTACTGAAGGAGACATAAAGCCATAACGGCAGTGCATTTGGAAGAATTCCACAATCTTATATTAAGGTATAAAGTCGATTTTCTTGTATATACACATTTAGCAATCGATATTGAGTTGCTTCAAATCATTACTTTAACATATTTAAGTTAATTAACATTCTTCATTTTACTGAAGTTGACATAAAGCCATAACGGCAGTGCATTTGGAAGAATTCCACAATCTTATATTGAGGTATAAAGTCGATTTTCTTGTATATACACATTTAGCAATCGATATTGAGTTGCTTCAAATCATTACTTTAACATATTTAAGTTAATTTACCTTCTTCATCTTACTGAAGTTGACATAAAGCCATAACGTCAGAGCATTTGAAAGAATTCCACAATCTTATATTGAGGTATAAAGTCGATTTTCTTGTATATACACATTTAGCAATCGATATTGAGTTGCTTCGAATCATTAGTTTAACATATTTAAGTTCATTTACCTTCTTCATCTTACTGAAGTAGACATAAAGCCATAACGGCAGTGCATTTGGAAGAATTCCACAATCTTATATTGAGGTATAAAGTCGATTTTCTTGTATATACACATTTAGCAATCGATATTGAGTTGCTTCGAATCATTAGTTTAACATATTTAAGTTCATTTACCTTCTTCATCTTACTGAAGGAGACATAAAGCCATAACGGCAGTGCATTTGGAAGAATTCCACAATCTTATATTGAGGTATAAAGTCGATTTTCTTGTATATACACATTTAGCAATCGATATTGAGTTGCTTCGAATCATTAGTTTAACATATTGAAGTTAATTTACCTTCTTCATCTTACTGAAGTGAGACATAAAGCCATAACGGCAGTGCATTTGGAAGAATTCCACAATCTTATATTAAGGTATAAAGTCGATTTTCTTGTATATACACATTTAGCAATCGATATTGAGTTGCTTCAAATCATTTACTTCACTTATTTAAGTTAATTAACATTCTTCATTTTACTGAAGTTGACATAAAGCCATAACGGCAGTGCATTTGGAAGAATTCCACAATCTTATATTGAGGTATAAAGTCGATTTTCTTGTATATACACATTTAGCAATCGATATTGAGTTGCTTCGAATCATTACTTTAACATATTTAAGTTAATTTACCTTCTTCATCTTACTGAAGTTGACATAAAGCCATAACGGCAGTGCATTTGGAAGAATTCCACAATCTTATATTGAGGTATAAAGTCGATTTTCTTGTATATACACATTTAGCAATCGATATTGAGTTGCTTCAAATCATTAGTTTAACATATTTAAGTTCACTTACCTTCTTCATCTTACTGAAGTGGACATAAAGCCATGACGGCAGTGCATTTGGAAGAATTCCACAATCTTATATTGAGGTATAAAGTCGATTTTCTTGTATATACACATTTAGCAATCGATATTGAGTTGCTTCGAATCATTAGTTTAACATATTTAAGTAATTTACCTTCTTCATCTTACTGAAGTGAGACATAAAGCCATAACGGCAGTGCATTTGGAAGAATTCCACAATCTTATATTAAGGTATAAAGTCGATTTTCTTGTATATACACATTTAGCAATCGATATTGAGTTGCTTCGAATCATTACTTTAACATATTTAAGTTAATTTACCTTCTTCATCTTACTGAAGTTGACATAAAGCCATAACGGCAGTGCATTTGGAAGAATTCCACAATCTTATATTGAGGTATAAAGTCGATTTTCTTGTATATACACATTTAGCAATCGATATTGAGTTGCTTCGAATCATTACTTTAACATATTTAAGTTAATTTACCTTCTTCATCTTACTGAAGGAGACATAAAGCCATAACGGCAGTGCATTTGGAAGAATTCCACAATCTTATATTAAGGTATAAAGTCGATTTTCTTGTATATACACATTTAGCAATCGATATTGAGTTGCTTCGAATCATTAGTTTAACATATTTAAGTTAATTTACCTTCTTCATCTTACTGAAGGAGACATAAAGCCATAACGGCAGTGCATTTTGAAGAACTCCACAATCTTATATTAAGGTATAAAGTCGATTTTCTTGTATGTTTACACTTAGCAATCGATATTGAGTTGCTTCAAATCATTTGCTTACATATTTAAGTTAATTAACATTCTTCATCTTACTGAAGTGTACATAAAGCCATAACGGCAGTGCATTTGGAAGAATTCCACAATCTTATATTGAGGTATAAAGTCGATTTTCTTGTATATACACATTTAGCAATCGATATTGAGTTGCTTCAAATCATTACTTTAACATATTTAAGTTCACTTACCTTCTTCATCTTACTGAAGGAGACATAAAGCCATAACGGCAGTGCATTTGGAAAAATTCCACAATCTTATATTGAGGTATAAAGTCGATTTTCTTGTATATACACATTTAGCAATCGATACTGAGTTGCTTCAAATCATTAGTTTAACATATTTAAGTTCACTTACCTTCTTCATCTTACTGAAGTGGACATAAAGCCATAACGGCAGTGCATTTGGAAGAATTCCACAATCTTATATTAAGGTATAAAGTCGATTTTCTTGTATATTCACATTTAGCAATCGATATTGAGTTGCTTCAAATCATTAGTTTAACATATTTAAGTTCTCTTACCTTCTTCATCTTACTGAAGTAGACATAAAGCCATAACGGCAGTGCATTTGGAAGAATTGCACAATCTTATATTAAGGTATAAAGTCGATTTTCTTGTATATTCACATTTAGCAATCGATATTGAGTTGCTTCGAATCATTAGTTTAACATATTTAAGTTCACTTACCTTCTTCATCTTACTGAAGTAGACATAAAGCCATAACGGCAGTGCATTTGGAAGAATTCCACAATCTTATATTGAGGTATAAAGTCGATTTTCTTGTATATACACATTTAGCAATCGATATTGAGTTGCTTCGAATCATTACTTTAACATATTTAAGTTCACTTACCTTCTTCATCTTACTGAAGGAGACATAAAGCCATAACGGCAGTGCATTTGGAAGAATTCCACAATCTTAAATTTAGGTATAAACTCGATTTTCTTGTATATACACATTTAGCAATCGATATTGAGTTGCTTCAAATCATTACTTTAACATATTTAAGTTAATTTACCTTCTTCATCTTACTGAAGTGACATAAAGCCATAACGGCAGTGCATTTGGAAGAATTCCACAATCTTATATTAAGGTATAAAGTCGATTTTCTTGTATATACACATTTAGCAATCGATATTGAGTTGCTTCGAATCATTACTTTAACATATTTAAGTTAATTAACATTCTTCATCTTACTGAAGTTGACATAAAGCCATAACGGCAGTGCATTTGGAAGAATTCCACAATCTTATATTAAGGTATAAAGTCGATTTTCTAGTATATACACATTTAGCAATCGATATTGAGTTGCTTCGAACCATTACTTTAACATATTTAAGTTCACTTACCTTCTTCATCTTACTGAAGGAGACATAAAGCCATAACGGCAGTGCATTTGGAAGAATTCCACAATCTTAAATTTAGGTATAAACTCGATTTTCTTGTATATACACATTTAGCAATCGATATTGAGTTGCTTCGAATCATTACTTTAACATATTTAAGTTAATTAACATTCTTCATTTTACTGAAGTTGACATAAAGCCATAACGGCAGTGCATTTGGAAGAATTCCACAATCTTATATTGAGGTATAAAGTCGATTTTCTTGTATATACACATTTAGCAATCGATATTGAGTTGCTTCGAATCATTACTTTAACATATTTAAGTTAATTAACATTCTTCATTTTACTGAAGTTGACATAAAGCCATAACGGCAGTGCATTTGGAAGAATTCCACAATCTTATATTGAGGTATAAAGTCGATTTTCTTGTATATACACATTTAGAAATCGATATTGAGTTGTTTCGAATCATTAGT
>NW_026089947.1:0-28039 GCF_024586455.1 Bactrocera neohumeralis | reverse complement strand
CAATGAAATTGGGTATATAATGTTTTCTCATCATCCTGATGACATGTAAGAAATATGGGTGAAATCGGTTCACAACTACGCCTTCTTCCAATATAACGCTATTTTGAATTCCATCTGATGCCTTCTCTGTATAATATATACATTAGGAACTAATGATGATAGCGGAATAAAACTTTACACAAATATGGTATTTTAGCTGAGGTAACCCTTGTGTAAAAATTGTCGTGATCGGACTATAACTTTTCAAGGTCCCTGATATCGAACACGAAGAACTCAGGCTTTTTTTTCACCGAAAATATCGGTAAATCTCTCAGATATTTTCATGTAATTCAGAGGGCATCACTTTTGTACTCTCGCAAAAAAATTGCTAATAACAGTATCTCGATTATCACTTTATCATGCGAGAGTATAAAATGTTCGGTGACACCCGAACTTAGCTCTTCCTTACTTGTTTTCTTCTGCCTTTGGTTATATGTTAAAGCGAGCCTGCTTGTTGCTTTGTTAGCACAAGGGGTATCACCAGAACTTGCAAGTAAAAATACTTGACTTCGAAAAATTTTAGTTTTTTTTTGTAGTGTGTTTGGAGACACGAAGTAAGCTTGAAGGCAGGTAGTTTAACAACAGTTTTTCAAATTTTCGTTTTTTAAACAGTTGACTTATGCATGTACCATATGTCTATGAATATATGTATATTAATTACGGAATATAAAATTTGGCGCGGAAAGTTTGATTGCCCAAAAAATTTTTGTAGGTATGTATATACATATGCCCATATGTAGGTATGTGTGTATCATTTATGTGGGACTGACAGACGGACGCAAGAAAACTAGAAGTGGACGCAACTTTTAAACACCTACTACTAACATATGCAACACTGCAAGCCTGACGAACACAAAACATAAAATGAAGATAATAACGAAGGGACGCTAGCGCGTAACTGGACGAGAACGACGAGTCGTGTTATGGTCATCAAACCTGAAAGACGTACTATTTTAGCATCATCTAAAATATTTTATAATAAACCATTGTTAAACTGGAATTAATAATTTAAAATAAACTTATGTAATTTAATTATAAACCTACATTTGGGGGCTCTGCCGTGAAAATTTAAGCCTACCGGAAAACATTTGTGTTGCACCAACAACGCGTTTTCTTAAGTAAAAGTGATTCAGTGGCATCAGCCGACAGATCACAGTTCAAGAAACAACAAGTGTTCAGTGGCGTCAATCTGCGGATCGCAAATGTACAAGAAAAATTGTCATTTTCGCGAATATTCTATGAAAGTGATCTATTGGCATCAACCGGCAGATCATAGTAAAAGAAGCAACAAGTGTTCAGTGGCGCAACTGTACAGAACATTTTTTTCTTGCTCGCGAAACTTCTACTAGCAGCAGCATCAAGCATTATAAGTGCGAATGTGAATGCAGCAGATGTAGCAGAGTGCCGCAGCTATTGTTAGCCGAAACACCTGCTCTGCTGTTTACGTCAGCCGCAACAGCAGCGACAGCATAGCCGTTGTGATTTGAAATTTTGCTGAAGGCAAAGGAATAGACGCTGAAGAAGGAGATTGCCATTTGAAGACGAAATAATTAAGAAGAAGGGTGATCTAAATGAGCAAAAAGAAGACGAAAGTAAGGTAAAGAAGTTAAGTAATAAATTAAATAGAGGAAGTGAGAAGACAAATAAAATAAACAACGTGTAAGCAGAAGGTTAAGAAATATATTAGAAATTTCCATACGGAAAATATAAATATAAGTGAGAAAAGAAACAGTGCATATAGAGTAAAGTAGCGATCGAAATTAGTGAGTGTATGTGCACGTATGTGACGTGTATTTTGAAAAGTGAAAGTTTTTGTGAGCACGTACATATAAACGTAGCGTGTAAGTTGAAGGTGTTATAACCTTATAGTAATACGCCAACAAACATACGTACACATATACGCACAACAATTAGAAGCACTAGTAAAGAATTTCGATAATAAATTGTTAACAAAATATGTTTTATGTTTGAATTAATGTTCGAATTGATTGATTGTTTTGCGGTCATATAACGATTTCATAACAATTAGGGTGCGTTAAAATATCCTTGTATGTTTATTTACGCGTAATTTGTCAATAATCTAAATCTCACTTAAAGCATTAAACCTAAGTTGTTTATGAATTTGTGTACATATGTAGGTTGAAATTGATCGTCGATCTATCACTATCAAAATAACTTGTATTTTATAATCATTACGCTACAATACAATTTCATTATAATTATACCTTGATAACCTATAAGTTTAAATATTTAAATTCACATTTTATATAATTGATACGTATATATTATAAGTATTGTAAACATGAATACAGATGCTATAGACGCGGACGCTGTCTTAAAAATGACGGTAGTGACCTTGAAGGAAAAATTAAGAAGCTTGGGGTTAGGAATAGTCGGACGTAAACATGAACTTAGGGAAAGACTGCTCCGACATTTAGGCCTGATCGACGATGGTGACGACGACGACGATGACGATGATGGTTTCCAGTCAAATCAATCCGCAATTGAATCTCCAGCTAGATCATCAGCTACACTTGTACGCACCGCACATTTTACCTTTAAAGATATTCAGGAAAGCCTTTCAACCTTTGATGGCAATGACACGTCCGATGTAGAGAAGTGGATTGAGCAGATCGAAGAGAATGCAGAAATTGTAAATTGGAACGAGGTTCACAAATTTATATATGCGAAACAATTACTACGTGGTGCCGCTAAACTTTTTGTAAGTAGTCAAACTGGGTTGCGTAACTGGAATTCCCTGACATCTGCTCTAATCAAGGAGTTTGGTAACAAGTTGTCGGCGGCTGACGTTCATAAAGTACTGGGTAAAAGATTCAAGAAGCCAGGGGAATCATACCGTGAATATTTATATGCGTTGATGGAGATAGGCAAATCTGTACGCTTGGATGAAGGAAGTTTATTAGAATATTTTGTAGACGGCATTCCCGGTTCTAAATTCAGTAAGGCTACACTGTACCAGGCGAAAACCATAAGCGAGCTTAAAGAACAAATAGTCACTTACGAAAAGATAACACGGGACTCGAGGGATAATCATAAGAAAGTTGAAATACATAATAGGGCCAAACAAGAAAACATTAATTCTTCGCTGCCAGCAAGAGTCGAAAAGAGGTGCTTTAAATGTGGCGAATTTTCGCATGTAGCGAAAGAGTGCAAGCACAAACAATTCAAGTGTTTTAAGTGCCAACAAATGGGGCATAGGTCGTTCGAATGCAAGGCGCAGCAAGGCGCCAGTACAAAGCGTGAACAGGGTCACGTAAATTCAATCGGTGAAGTCTCTAAAGCTAATTTGAAACTTAAACAAATAAAAATTTGCAATGTCGACGCATGGGCTCTAATCGATACGGGCTGTAGTTTGTGTCTGATGAGATGTGACACATTTAGCAAGCTGGACAAATCCATAAAGTTAACTCCAGAACAACGGCAGTTGTTTGGTATCGGTGCAGCTAAAATATCAACGATGGGTAGTTTTGAGGCCATGGTATTGATCGATAACAGCCCTGTAAACTTGACATTCCACGTCGTAGAAACAGGTGACATTAGCTACGAGGTGATCCTTGGTAATTCAATTTTTAAACATTTCGACATGATGGTTCGCGACGATGGTGTTGAATTCAAGAGAAGAGTGATTACACAGAGTAGTTATAAATCGGATGGGGCAAAAAATGACGTATCAAAGGACGATGATCCGATGACAAACATTTTCTTAAATAAATGCTTTAACATTGATTTTAAGGAAACAGATTATGATCTAAGTCATCTTAATAACCAGTTAGCAAGCACGGTAAGACAGATGATTGAACAGTATGAACCGAAGAAAGACGATAACCCACTAGTGAATATGAAAATCGTTCTCACCGACGAAGTTCCTGTTTACCAACCACCACGAAGGGTGTCATATGAAGAGCAAAAAGTGATAGAAAAACAAGTCGAACAGTGGTTAGACGAAGGCATAATACGCCCAAGCTGTTCAAGTTACGCATCACCTGTGGTGCTCGTGTCAAAGAAGAATGGTACAAAACGACTTTGCTGCGATTACCGTAAACTCAATTCGAAGATCATACGGGATAATTTTCCCATGACCCTAATTGATGACGCGCTAGAGAAGCGAACGTATACACAACTTTGGATCTGGCCAATGGCTTCTTCCACGTACCGGTGGATGCGAATTCGCGCAAATACACGGCATTTGTTACACACAGTGGCCAGTATGAATTTCAGTATGTGCCTTTTGGTATATGCAACTCACCAGCAGTATTTTGCCGTTACATTCATGCGATTTTGAAAGATTATATAAAAGATGGCACAGTAGTTGCTTATATGGACGACCTCGTGATCCCAGCAAAGACTGAAGAAGAAGCTTTGGGAAAATTAAGAAGGGTATTGGAAACAGCATCTGATAAAGGACTGAGGTTTAAATGGGAAAAATGTCAATTCCTCAAACAAAAGATAGAGTTCTTAGGGTACGTTATCGAGAACGGAACTATCAGACCTAGTACAGACAAGACAAAAGCCATAGAAAACTTCCCCTTACCGCAAACAAAAAGTCCTTGCAGAGATTCTTAGGCTTAATGTCTTATTTTCGACGTTTCATCAAAAATCATGCTTTAGGTGCGAGGCCATTGTCGGATATGCTGAAGAAAAACGGAGAGTTTAGAATGTGTGGCGAAGCGTTAGCATCGTTCCAGCAATTGAAAACAGCCCTTATTCAGGCACCAGTTCTAGCGCTGTTCAATCCTAAAGCGATGACAGAAATCCATACCGACGCCTCAATGTATGGATACGAGAGCCATTCTTCTTCAAAAGAACTCCGAAGACCAACAACTCCACCAATCCAATTTATGAGTCGCAAAACAACACCTGCTGAACAGAAATATCACTCCTACGAGCTGGAAGTACTAGCTATAGTCGGAGCACTCAAGAAGTGGCGCGTGTATGTATTGGGGTCAAGATTTAAATTATTACTGACTGCAACGCTTTTACGATGACGTTGCAGAAAAAGACGTACCGTTACGGGTAGCAAGATGTAGCAATGTACCTCCAGGATTGAACACAGACGAGGGACACAGATGAGACATGTAGACGCTCTTAGTAGAATTTCTTGTCTGATGATGGAGGATTCATTAAGACATCGACTTAAAGAGGCGCAATTGAGAGATATGTGGACAAAAGCCGTTCGAAAGATTTTGGAAGAAAAGAGCTACGAAGATTTTTACATTTATAACGATATATTGTATAAAGACCCAGATTTACAACTGATTGTGGTACCATCACAGATGGAGAGAGAGATAATTGAGATAGCACATCGTCAAGGACATTTTTCAGTGAAGAAAACAAAGGACTGCTGAGAGAAGGATTTTTACATTCCTCAACTAGAAAAGAAAGTTACGGAAATTGTGAATAGTTGCATTGCCTGCATTGTCGTAAATTCGAAATGTGGTAAAAAAGATGGTTTTTTAGCACCCATTGATAAAGAGGATAAGCCTTTGATGACATTCCATATAGATCATGTTGGTCCTCTCACGGCGACACGAAAGCAGTATAATTATATACTTGTAGTTGTGGATGCATTTTCGAAATTTGTGTGGCTTTATCCCACAAAAGATACGGGCACTGATGCAGTGATCGATCGATTGACGAAGCAAGAAACCACGTTTGGCAATCCAAGAAGAATCATTACAGACAGAGGTTCAGCATTTACATCGCACGCCTTTGAAAATTATAGCACAAATAATCATATTCAGCATTTACTTATTACTACTGGAGTACCTAGGGGAAATGGCCAAGTAGAGCGTATACATAAGATAGTAATTCCCATGCTATCAAAGCTTTCGAAAGATAATCCAGATCAGTGGTATAAATTTATTGGCAAAGTCCAACAATACATAAATAACTCTCCTCCGAGAAGCACAAAGATAGCACCATTCAAATTGTTAACCGGATGTGACATGAGACTTTCGGATTTACCACAATTAGACGAAATTATGGAAACGGAAGCTATTGAATCGTTCGAGATAGATCGAAACGAAGCACGACAAATAGCCAAACAAAACATTTCGGCTATTCAAGAAGAAAATCGTAGAAATTATAACCGAAAACGCAAAGAAAATCGAAATTATAAAGTGAATGATCTAGTAGCTATAAAACGTACTCAATTTGGACCAAATCTGAAATTGAAAATAAAATACTTTGGACCGTACAAAATCATCGAAAAGTTATCACATGGACGTTATAAAGTACAAAAGCTTGATGAAGTTGAAGGACCTAATTTGACCTCGACCGTATCCGAGTACATTAAACCATGGAGTTCAGAATTCGGGTCGAATCCTGAGTCAGGAGGGCCGAATGTGGGACTGACAGACGGACGCAAGAAAACTAGAAGTGGACGCAACTTTTAAACACCTACTACTAACATATGCAACACTGCAAGCCTGACGAACACAAAACATAAAATGAAGATAATAACGAAGGGACGCTAGCGCGTAACTGGACGAGAACGACGAGTCGTGTTATGGTCATCAAACCTGAAAGACGTACTATTTTAGCATCATCTAAAATATTTTATAATAAACCATTGTTAAACTGGAATTAATAATTTAAAATAAACTTATGTAATTTAATTATAAACCTACATTTATGTATATAGTTGAGTACCTTTACTTACAATATGTGTGCATATGTATGTATTTGCATATTCTTTTTCTTTTTTTCTCTCGCCTTTGCTTATTTATTATAGGCGATCCTGCTTGTTGCTTCTTTAGCTCAAGGGGTATCACCAAAACATGCAAGTAATAATACTTGACTTTGAAAATTTTTTTTTTTTTTTGATTTTGGGAAATTATAGTGTGCTTGCAAACACAAAATAAGCAATAGGCAGGTACCGTAAATTTTTCATTTATTTCGGTACCTATATACATAGATATGTATATACCGAACTGTCTAACCGGTTTTTGTATAGAACAGTTGGCTATTTCTAATTAACTGTATGTCGTATTACAGCTCAAACTGTATTTTAAACATACATATGCGCATAAATACTTTTATTAAAAATTAAATTGGAAAGGACTCACTTTTTCCTCCGCCAAGGGTTTTTGGGCAATACTTATGTATGGATGCGTTCTCTCTATGTCGTTTCTCTTTTTGGTTTTATTTTCGTCTTTGATGTTTTCCGTGTTGAGTTTGTAGTCTCCTCCCACGTTGCTGGTAATCCTTGTCTACTTTTCCGTATGTTTTCGGGTTTTTGTCATTTAAATACGTATACGTATGTATGTTTGTTCCTATTTTCGTTGTTTTCTTCACTGCACTGCACTCTAGCTATGTGCTATTGAGTATTTTATATACTTTTTTTTCCACAGCACTTTTTAGTATTGTTTCTATATTCTATTGTCACTTCACTTTTTTATTTTCTTTAGTTAGCTAATTTGTATTAACCGCGCCCGTTTATGTATTTTGCCGCGTTGAGGTTATTGACCTTTGTTTGGTGTTATAACGCGCCCGTTTTATGTTATTTGTTAATATATGCTCAAAATTTTCTTCACTTTTTTCACTTTTATGTGTTATTTCGTCATGTACTTAATTTTTATTTTTTCATTTTCTATTTTACATTTGTGGTTTTTATCTCAGGTGCCTTTTTGAGAGGCTCGAAGGACCATTTGTGCGATGCACTTAGTTTGGGGAGAATACTTACCCTTGGATTATGTATCCCTTTGTGACTTTGGTTAAATTAAAGATCTATAAACAATGTATCGATTTATAATTGTATGTATTTCCCTTTGCGGGCGAGACTTCAGTATTTTGAATACAATTTTAAATATATAATTATTTATATTTCAGTATTGTTAGTACAAATGTAGATGTATGATTAAGTATGGTTCCTTGGACACTGTTCACTTTCACTGTTGCTGCTTCTGTACACACACACACGCGACCGGATGGGGACTCCAATGTTGGAGTAAAACTTTGTGAGATTCAAAATTGGCGGATCGACGGTGAACGAATTGACGTGTCCTCGATACGGGCGTAAAAAACGAATTGTGGATTTCGGTATTTGCATTTACAATTAAATTAGTGGTTCTTTTTGTATAAGCGCTTCTCTGGGGTGAAATGGGATTGGTCCTTCGAGCCGGAGCTTTCGTTTCTAAACTGCGCCGCGTAAGCATTACTTTTCGTTTACCGGCACCTAACCCGCGTGCAACAATATATTGGGATTAAAAAACGTCGTCGTATGGTTCCTGCTCGATACCAGTCGTTTGACTTTCAACTCAACATCGATCCTGTGTGCTACGACGATATAAATAGATCCTTCGCGATCCTGGGAAATATTGTAGCCGTTGCCTAGTATAATCATCCTTTGTAAGTTTGTGTAAATTTCAATAAAATTGACCTTTTACAGTGAATAATACCTTACAATTAACTAGTGTGTTTTTATTAACAAAATTAGTGGGTGCTTATTAAACTAAGAATAAAGTGGTGGATGTTTCCCACTTAATTTGGCACCCAAATAAACATCCCGAATCCCTATCGTTGTTTTGTTGGTAAGTGCTTTAATTTTTGCCTGATTCCCCAGAACTTTACCTATTTCGTATATGAAGTCATAGCTCATATTCTCCGTTCCCGCAATTATGATGGCATCAGGTCGTCGCGGATACTTGTATGTAGTTCTCTTCTTCCATTTTATCTCGGTCCAATCTTCCTTTGGAACACCTATAGTGGGCTTATCTATTCTACACTCTTTGGGCTTCCTGAACTCCTCTGCATGGGTAGGTTTGTTTTTCTTGGGTGAACTCCGTCTTATGGCCCGCTTTTCGTGACAGGGTCTTTTTGGTGTTATATCCGGGGCATATTCAGAAAGTTTCTTCTTTCTTTCATTTTTATGTGCTCTCTCTGGGCTCTTCCATTTACTACTCTTATGCTACTAAGAAAGTCCCTTATGTTATTATTGATGGTTTGCTGTGGTGGACACATCATTTCCGTTTGCTTCTTAATCTCTTGTCCTAGTTCTCTCATGTAGTCTACACATGAGAGTGCTTGCTTAGCCTGTGGTACAACTGCAAGGCTGGTGGTGACGATCTTGCCCTTGTCGGCTTTACGCCACTCAGCGCATTGTTGGCGATCTACTTAACCGCGGTGCGCGTATAAAGAGGTCTATATCCAAACTTGGTGTTCCCTAAGAGGAGCATATATCTAGCTCTCTGCTAATTCGCTATTTGTTACTCTAGGTCCCAGTGCGGCATAGATGTTTCTACTATTATCACTGTTGCTCGTAGCGTTGGTTATATTGTTTCTCATAAATTTATCCATTAGTTTCATCAATTTAAACGTTTGGGTAAAAGTTGTACTGATTTTAATTATGGCTCTTTGTTCGCTACGGAATACATACAGCCACAAAATTGACCTTGACGAGTTTTTTCTCAACTTTCGGCAGTGATTCGTTTGCGAGAACTTTGCTATATTTGGAAATACCCTGATATTATACATGGAATGCATCGTCGAAGAATTAGTTACGCAGAAAGCAAGGCCAACCAGTAGATGGACATCCAGATATGTTCCCAAGCTATGCATTAGGACGAATTTACAAAATCCACCCGAAAAACGACGATTGCTTCTACCTTCGGTTGCTATTAATTAATGTACGCGTTACAACCACAGTCGAGTCATTGCCGAAGACATTTTACAGTGGTTTGATATCAATACCACCTGCATTTTGTTAATTCAGTTCAACGAAAGATGAACGCATCACGAACAAACATTGGCCAAATTATGGTAACTACGATTGGTTGAGTCTACGCGTAATAAACTTTTTTACTAAAGATATGGCACGAAATATAGGGCAAGCAAATCAGAACGTTAATATTCCGCCTTTTGTAAATAACCAAAATCAACAAAAGCCAATAAGAGCAGGAATAAATAAATCGACATTTTCAAGGCAAAATCATCAACAATCAAATTGATAATATATTGAAACAAAATATTATTTTTGAAAGTACGTCTCCATACAATTCGCCTTTATGGATTGTCCCAAAAAAGTCGAACAATTCAGGTAAAAAAAAGTGGCGTATTGTAATCTATTAAAGGAATGTGAATGAAATCACTGTAAACCTTTCGGACTAAAAAGTCACCCGCCAGATTCCACAGTATTAAGAAAGTTAATAAATAAAATAACGATAACAAATTCAATTCCGTTAATGTCAAAAGCTTTTTAAATCAGGAAAGTATCGACGTAAATTTTACCAAGCCAAATGCACATACAGGTAACTCAGACATAGAAAGGCTTCATAATACAATCTCTGAAAAGTTTAGAATGCTAGAAACCACAGATTAATGCAAATAAAGAATAAAATCATGGTAAAGCGAAATGAGAAAATAGAAAATTATGTACATGATCAAAGGGAAGGTTACATTAAGAACTATAAAGCAGTTAGGCACAAGTGTGAGCCAAGATACAGAAAAGCAAATTTAGAAAATATTCATCCCACAAACACTAAACGAAAAACCATTTTCAGGTGTATTTAATCCTAACGCTGTTAATGCTGACATTAACGTTCACAACAGCAACACTGACCATACAGCCGATTGATATCATGAACCGTTATGTCAAAATAAAACTCGATAATGTTAATATGATTAAAGATTATTGCAAAATAAGTTCTTCATAGAATAGACATTATCAAAATTTTTGATATCATAGACACACTGCAATTAAACATAAGATCAACAAAGTTAGAAAATAGACTACGTTAGGCAGAGTAAGAACGAAAGTTTTGACAGTTTTGCCCCATAGGCATACAAAGAGTACTACTCAACGCGTTAAGAACAGGACTAAAACTTATAACAGGCTCAATGGACGACAATGATAGAATAGAATTAGAAGAGCACCTTAAAATTATAAACGAAAACAACCGTAATAGAAAATTTAAACAAGAACTTTAGAACTAATAATCATTTCAATGTGGAAAATGACAGACGGAATGTAATAGAAAAATTTGAAATCATCAAGAATAAAAATGATGGCATATTTAAACAACTATCTTATTTGGACCTGCTTTTAAAAATTAAATCCTAGAAAACAACAAAGAACAAATTTTTAACAATATAACGTTCTCAAGGCTCAAAATATTGACAAGCATCATCCTGACAACAAGAAATTAACGAACTTGACATTGATTTATTTAAACTTCAAAATTTTGATTTAACAACTGCTCAATATAAAGAAAATAGAGTAGTATTTATCATAAGAGAGCCTACAGAAATGATTCCTTTGAAAAGATCATTAATTACACCAGCAAGCAACGATAACTTTATAACATTAAATTTCAAACCACAAGAAATTGTATATTACTACATTACATACAAAATTTGAATATTCACACTTTACAAGAAACTTAATTATGTATACATAAAAATAAGTGTAAAAGTATAATCGAAAGTTCAACAAAAATTATAGAAACTGAAAACGGTGTAATATTGCTATGAAAAACTCTGCGGGATATATCATAACAAGCAATTGTGACAATAGAAGTTTATTCTTAAAACTAAATTTCTTGTTAACTTTTCAAGATTGTAATGTAAAAATAAACAACAAAATATTTCAAAACAAAACCAACGAAATTAAAGACAATTTTGTAATACCAGCCAACATTAAAATAAACCAACCACAAAAATCGAACCAACATGCAACGAAATAATATGGAAATATGGAAAATGTAAAAAAATTCAAGGATTAGAGTATAACAAAATAAATCATTTTCAGTTTTCTATAGCAATATGTACAATGGCTTTGTTACTTGCAAGCTCGGTGTCAACTGTCATGATTTTTTTCATATCCCAAGTATAAAAAATTAAAAACAAAAATTCGAGAGAATTTTCAAAGCAAGGGATGAGAAGTTATGTATGTATGTATGCCAACTTCACCACCATGCGATGTTGCGTCAACTCCACAACCAACATACACACATACAAGCCATTAAGGGCGGAGCCTAATTTAGAAGCTTCAAAAACGTAGGAAATGGGAAAAATTGATTATTTTACAAATTTAAGCCGTTTATACATAGTCAACGATGACCCTGTGCTTCGTTGTTCGTTCCTGCAAAGGCTAAGCGCATAGGAAATTGGAGCCGCTTAAATTAGGTAGACCGGTTAACTTGGATGCATAAACAGATTTAGGGTTAAGTTGGACGTCAAGTAAGCTGGTTTTAGAAACTAATTGGCTTTACTCTTGTAGAATTTAACCGAGTAGAAATGAAGCATAAACATGGTAAAAACCGTTACCGAACTCTATTTTAGGAGTAAGCATCATTGAACGTTTTTATTTTTCCTTTCATAAGCTACGTCAAAGTAATAATCAATTAAGCAAGAACCTTTAATTGTTATTGCGCCACTTGAAAAAAGCTGTCAAAACATATACATTTCACTGCACTGCATACAATAAATTAAAAACTTAAATGGCCACTTAAGTATTTTCGTTAATACATTTTGTTTGTATGTTTTATTATAGAAGATTTAATTTTTAAGAATATAACTTGTAACATATACATACATAGGTATGTATATAAAAACATATAACTGATTCTGTCGTGGAGTTAATTATATTAAAAAAATAACTCCAAAGCAACTTACGTTAAAACATTTGTTCAAATTTAAGGCTACACACATAACAAAGAGAAAAACTTAAACCACCGCACCACCACCACGCGACCATATAAAGGAATAGCGTATGTGTGGTCTTGGGACTCGCCACCTAAAAAACGCCCCAATGAAAAGATACCAACTGCCTCGGATAACATAACCCCCTTTTAATAAAGGCCATAGAAAACGAAACAAGGATTGTGATTTGAGGGCATGCACCCGGAATGTTCGGTCCCTTAATTGAGAAGGTGCCACTGCCCAGCTGGTTGATGTCCCCGTGAAAATAAAAGCTAACATCACCGCCGTCCCAGAGATGTGATGGGCGGAACAAGGACTGAAGCGAGTAGAGTTGCGCTCACGCCCCGACGGAAGAAAAGGACGATGTGACCAAAGATGCCTTTTATGAGCGCTTAGAGCGCACCTATGAGAGATGTCCCCGCCATGATATCAAAATCGTGCTAGGCGACTTTAACGCCAGTGTGGGCAAGGAAAGTGTCTTTGGCGCAACACTCAGTAAATTCTGCCTTCACGAGTAAACATCCCCAAATAGGTTGAGGCTGATCTATTTTGCCGGACCGGACCGGAAAAATAGTTATCTATAGTACTAAATTCTATTATCCAAATACAATCACAACAGACAGCAGAACGATTTTCATCTCGACTTGCACTCCTACTCTCTGAGAGCACTCGTCAACAACTCGGTATAAGGGAACGTTGGACAACATTTCAAACTCCTTACGAAAAGCGTGAATATGAAGAGCTTGACAAGCTGGCCGACAGGGGTATAGCCCGAAATTTCTACGAAAAATGCGGCGGCTATCAGAAGGTTTCAAGACCAGAGCACACTCCTGTAAAACCCTGAGAGGTGACTTCGTAACCATTGCCCAGAGCATAGTAAAATTATATAAGGAACGCTGCTGATTGGCAGTGAAAACATAAGATCAGGAGATGTCAAACCCAATTCCCAAAGCGATGACGATGGAACAGTTCCATTGCACAACCAAAGAGAAGTTAAAATGGTAATTACCCTTCTGGAGAACAACAAATCCATGAGGTCGATTAATGGTCGATTGCCGTCGTTAGGGTCGGGAAGGACCTCTCCGAGCCGTTTGATACCAAACAAAGTTTCAGATAAGTCAACTCTCTTTCCTGTGACTTCTTCAACCTTCTTCTGGAGAAAATAATCCCAGCTGCCTAACTAAACCGAGAATGTACAATCCTCAATCCGTGCTTGCATATGCTGATCATATTGACATCATTGGCCTTAGCAACCGCGCCGTTAGTTCAGCTTTCTCCAGAATGGATAAGACAGCGAAACAAATGGGTCTGGTGGTGAATGAGAGCAAGACGAAATATTTCCTGTCACTGTTGTCAGTCATAACTTTGAAGTTTTAGATAACTTCGCCTATTTAGGAATCAGCTACAACACCAACAACAACGTCAGCCTCGAAATCCAACGCAGGATGTCTATAGCCAACAGGTGCTTCATCAGACTAAGTAGGCAATTGAGAAGTAAAGTCCTCCTTCTAAGAAAAACAAAACAAAACTCTATCACATTCGATTAAACGATGAGCTGTATGAGATATGCGACGACACTGACATATTTCAGCGAATTACAAGGTGCTTTCCAAAGTAAACAGGGCTTTTTGAATGTAGCGCCCTCCGGTGGCGCCATTTATTTGTAGATTGCTATCTTTATCGATTGTTCATTGAGAATTTCATGATATTTCATTAATTGGACGCGAAGTTATTACGTTTCAGTATGTTTGTGTTATTGGTGCGAAAATGAGCTTTATTTAAATTGACTGACGACGAAAAATTTTCCGAATCCAACATTCGAAGGGCGATCATTTGACCAAAAATCACATATTAACCACTTCGCGTATTCACTTGATATGTTACGTGCAACTTCTTCCTTTTCGGAAAAATGTATTTGCCCATGAAAGGAAAGCGTTATGCAGACGTAGAGACCATTCAAAAGGTTTGCACTGACATACTGGCTTCCATACCGGCCAACGAGCTAAAATACTCGTCGACATACTTTTGGACCGTGCAAATAGCTATATTAAAGCAAAAGGAGACCATTTTGAATAAAATAAATTGATTCTGCCGAAAACACTATTTGTTCTGTTTTTTGTTTTTAAGTTCTGTTAACTTCTGAAAGAACCTTGTACAAGACAGCGGCTACGTTGGCTAGGTCATGTCGTCCAAATGGGCGAAAAAACACCAGTTCTGAAGGTATTCGAAGCAGTATCCGAAAGGGAAATTAGAGGAAGGGGAAGACGTGCACTCCGTTGGAAGGACCAGGTGGAGAAGGACCTGGCTTCGCTTGGAATCTCAAATTGGCGATACATTGGAAAAGAAAGTCCTAGTATACACTCCGGTGGATAAACTTCTAACCAGAAATCTTATCAGTGCAAAATTTTTCAACATAACACTTATTTGCGCTCACGCCCCGACAGAAGTAAAGAACGATATGATCAAAGTTGCCTTTTATAAGCTGCTAGAGGGCGCTTATGACAAGTGTCGTCATCACGATGTAAAAATTGTGTGTGGCGATTTTAACGAGAGGGTGGGAAAAGGAGGCTTCTTTGATACAACAGTTGGAAAATTTAGTATCCATGGCGAAACCTCTACAAATGAGTGAACCCTGATTGCCCTCGCAGGGGCTCAAAATATGGTTCTCTTCAGCACTAGATTCCAGCACAAGTACATTCATCAAGCTACTTGACTGTCTAAGGATCGAAAAATTAGAAACCAGATCATGTTGTCATAGATGGACGATATGAATCTGGTTTTCTTGAAGCGCGTACGCTCGAAGGACTTAATAACGACTCGGATAATTATCTTCTCTTCTATAGCAAACACAGGGAATGACATCGAGAAGCTACTACCATAACCGACAGCGAAAGAGTTTTCTATTCGACTTGCTCTTCTATTCTGATCATCAACTCAGCAAATAAAACCATTGGTTTTCGGAAAATGCAAAAGAACGGCTGGTACAATTAGGAATAGCGCGTCGCACTGGAGTGAAAACAGACTGCCTACCTCGCAACGTTAAAATCGACCACAACACGTCAGTTACATCGCCGTCCTTATAAGCCATATCGTTGCCAACGTCGACGTTACCAACAAGCTCCAATATACACATTGACTGGACTACATAAACGTAAGTAAAGCATTTTTAAACTCATACCAAGTACTTTCAAATTTATTGCAATATAATACTTACCTATTCAAATTTTACAATTCTCTCAATTGCTCAATAAATTAATATATAAATGTACTTAGTCTAAGAAATTCATTTTTAATAAATAAAATTCAGAATAAATTTGGACACTAAACTGAAAAGTTGTTTTTCAATACCCCGACAGTGGAGATGCCCGACCATGAAGAAGTTTGAATAGCAATTACCCGACTGAAGCTATTCCAAACATCGATGTTTTTGTCAAAATGTCGATGTTTTTTCAAATTTTACTCTACACCTTGGCAGCACTTTTTCTTGGTATTAATGCGAAAACATCTGCTTCGAAACGCTTTAGCAAACTGTGATGTTTTAAGTATTACAAAAAATCGAAAATACATTTTGTGTGACAGTCTATTTCGTGCCATGTGTGTTAGAAGTTGTTTTTGCGCGTTTAATATAAGTTTTGTTTCGAATTCATCTGTTGTCAATCACAACTTTATTACATGTGTAGTGAATATAAAATATATGTAAATAATTGCGTTAGACGTTTAAATATGTACATAATATTTCAGATTTTCAAAATGTTGCCTTCAAAATTAAAAAGCAAGGTCTGGAGCTTCTTTATAAGAAATTCAGATGCTTCCGTTACGTGCAAACTCTGCAACAAGAAATTAAAAACATCAGGTAACACGTGGAATCTTCGATGTCAAGTTGAGAATGTACATAAACAGGTATTACTTGATCAAGTTGATAATGCAGAATGCTCATCCAAAACTACGCCGCATTCGGAACCAAAACAGCGAAAAATTTCTGAAATAATTAACATATCACCAACCGCTGGGACGACAGCGTCAAGTGAGTTATAGTAATAAGAAGACTGCATGTATTGAATCGTCTCCTAGTACATGTACTCCGTCAGTACTGCAAAATAAATCGGATCAGTTACCAGCGCTGATCCCACCAAATGTGAAAGCCTTATTTGAGCAGGTCAAAAGTATTTCTTACCGAGATGGCCTCAAATCAAGGAAAATTACTGAAGCAATTGTGAAATATATTATAATGGACAACTAGCCATTTTCCACTGTAGCAGGAAAAGGTTTTCTGCAGATGATGAAAGAACTGGTTCCGCTTTTTAAAGTTCCAAGTAGAGAAACAATAAAATTAAGAGTGGACGAAAAATATGAAGCGATGTCTTCAATTTCAAAGAGGATGCAAATAATGGCGTTAGTACGTCGGAATCTTCGGATGAGGGTGCAACAGAAAACCCGTTTGATATTTGGAGCCATCATAAACAGTTGGCCCACCAAAATATGAAAGGTAAGTTTTCCAATTTACCTGCTATTACAACAAGGGAAGTTGAAGTGCAAATGTATCTTGGATCAGCTGTTGCTTTTATCAGAAATGTGGAGTGATATGAAAAATGTATTTCCTGAATTGTATAAACAAGCTTCCAAATAATTATCCATTGTGGCCACTTCAGTCCCTAGTGAACGACTGTTTTCTAAAGCTGGACCAACGATCACACAGCAAAGAAATCGCTTGACAGGGGAAAGACTTTCCAAATTGCTATTTTTAAATCCTTTTTTAAATAAATTATTTGTTGTTTGTTCAAAAACTATTTACATCTTTTATTTATTGAGAAAAGGTTTTAATAGGTAGCTAAAACATATATCAATTAAAGGCGTACTACTGTATTTCACTTATTTATGGTTCTGAAATAAGCTTTTTATGCTCACTAATAAAATACGTTAAAAAAGTTCAAAAATCCATCGTTGTTTCGATACATCGATGTTTCAATGGCCGATGTTTTTGATTTCGATGTAGTTTGAATCAACATCGATACATCGAACCATCGATGTTTCATTTCACGATGTTTGGGTTCTTAGGGATTACCAGCCAAGCTTTTCAAATACGTCGGCGAAAAACTGATAAGGAGCAGGCATTAGCTTTTTTGTAGAATATGGTTTGGAATTTAAATGTGCTCTGCCCAAACCACACAAAGGAGATCCTACAATCGACATCAACTACTGTGGGACAAGCCTCCTCAACATCGCATAGAAGGTTCTATTGGGCTATTGTGTAAAATATTAAAGCCCGGCTTCAACATACTGATTGGACCTTATCAGTATGGCTTTAGGTGTGGAAAATCAACAACTGATCTGATATTTACCATGTGTCGAATCTTGGGAAAAAGCCGTGTAAACAGAATCGACGCACACCACTTTTTCTATCGATTTTAAAGCCGTTTTTGTTAGCACGAAAAGGAGCTACCTTTATGCCGCAAAGGTCTCAGACAAAGCGACATGCCCTCGTGGGGGGAAATTAGGGAAATTTAACGCTCAGCGTAGTTCTTCAAAAGGAGGCAATTGATTTGGCGAAGGCATCAAAAATCGATGAAATATTCCGATTGATTTATTCAGAAGCCAAGAAAATAGCGGAAAAACTCGATGTTGACGAAGCGAAACCGAGAACATATGGTCGACAAACGAAACGGGAAAATTACGACGTGAAAACTTGCGAAGATTACTACAGGGTCTCTGTCTACATACCTCTGCTGGATACCTTTAAAGAAGATTTTGAAGCTCGTTTTTCACAAGAAGTTTTGGATGGTTACCAATTGAGTGTTTTGCTCCCAGAAAAAGCAAGTCTTTTAAAAGAAAACGAAATCGATGATCTAATCGGATGCTTGATAGAAAGATTCGGGAATCTTCTGGATGATGAAAAAAGCGTACAAAAATTGAAATTCAAAGGTGAATTAAGCTACTGGCAATGTCAATGGTAGCAGCAACAAAAAATTGAAGGCAGCGAAATTCCAACTTCTGCACTGGAAACAATAAGAAAATGTGATGTCGACATATTCCTAACAATCCACACCTATCTCCGAGTATTCTGTACACTTCCCGCAATAAACGCAAGTTCTGAACGTTCTTTCTCTTATCTTTGACGCATCAAAACATGGCTTGGGACGACCATGCTTCAAGAAAGACTAGTTGGATTAGCGTTGCTTCATACGCACCATGACATCGAAATCACCGCCGAAGGAGTCATCGAAAGATTCGCAAAACTTGGCAGTCATCATTTTGTGTTATGAAACACGCAATGTAAAAGGATTTTTCTGTTTGAATTTTTAATAAAATGAGCCACTATGTAATGCATGCATATGGTTGACTTTTCGATTATAACCACTTTGTTTACCTAAAAATTGGAATTGATAATTTTTGTTTCATAATTTGTAGGTACTGTATTTCTCTCGCAATAATAAGTTTGAAACCCAAATCGAAGGATAAATTCAATTTGCCCAATTTTTAATAAGATTTTTTAATAAGACCACATTTTTTTATTTTCTTTTTTATTTTGTTTATACATAACAACTAGTTCAACTAAAAGAAAGGACTAACAAGCAACTTGAATATAACTTAAACTTATAATTACAAAATCACAAAACTACTATGAGAGTATTGGCTAATTTAAAAGATCGCTGGGTTTGAGGCATTTTGAGTCGTCTTGGTGGGCCATCTCTAGAAGTTAACAAAGCTACTTCTTCGTTACAATGCAGTAGCAATCTTGCATTATGTGTTGTTGCAGTTTTTAATATTTCTGCGTTAACCGAGTTTACGTCTAGATCACGCTCTATATCAGCACATCTACAATACCAAGGCGCTTTGACAATTAGTCTTAGTACTTTGTTTTAGAATTTTCTTATTGTTTGCGTTAGTACATCCCCAGAGTTGTGCACCATAGCTCCATATCGGTCGGAGTATTTGTTTATAGATTAGTAACTTATTTTCGATGGATAACACTGATTTGTTACCGATTAACCAATTGTAATTTTTGGGTCGCATGTCCAGCTTCTTACATTTGGTTTTTACGTGAACTTTCCACCGTAGCTTAGTGTCAAGCGTCATTTCTAAGTATTTAGCGGAATTAAAGTACAGTATGCGTGCACCGTCTATGAAAATTGGTAAGTACTGTATCTTGTTGTATGTGAAAACAATGTGTACAGACTTACCGTGCGATTCTGTACTGTGATGCAGTCTCAAGCCTCTAAATTTGAGATTTTAAGTTACAGAAAAATTTGAGACTTGAGACGATTTTGCTATTCTGTAAGTGACAGTCACAAAATCTCTTACATTTCATTATTCAGAGATGTTTTTACACTTGAATGAAAATAAATATGTCGATAACGAATTTAATTTTTCTGCAAAATAGTCAAAAAACATAATTATCAATAAAAATATAAATATATGTTGACTTTGCTTCATAAAATTTACGAAATTTATGTAAAATTGATTTATTTTTAACCTTTTCGTGTTTTTCGTTGCTTACAAAATATTAAAACACGACAATCGATTAATATCTATGATGATCTCTATTCAGTATATTCAAAATGGCAGACAAGAGTTTTTTTAGTTTTGTGACCTGCTAACTATCAGGTCTCAAATTTGAGGCAATATTTTGAGAATAACGCTAGAGACTGTTTAGTGAATAGTAACTAGTCACAAATTGATACTTTACCTCAAAATGCCTCAAATAGAGACTAGAGACTGGTTACAGAATTCCGCTATTAGCTTCATTCAGCTTTATCTACCATTTCTTTGCCCATTGTACGACTTTATTTACAGTTTTTTGGAGATTAGTAGTGGACTCATGTTTACTACTACCAACAGCAAGCAACGCGGTGTCATCTACAAATATGGATGTTGTATAGGTCGTGCGTGAATAGAATATAAAGAAGAGAGTCCAACACACTACCTTGTGGAACTCCTGCTCTTATTTTCATAAGAACAGAATATTTGTCTCCTTGTTTCACGCGGAAGTAACGACCAGATAAATACGATTTTATGATGTCATAATGCTGTTTCGGTAAAACTAGGAAGGACCACATAACTAAACCAAATAATCACACTGGAAATTGCGACGTGAAAAGATGATAATACAAACAGAAATTCGGATTCTAAACCTTGAACACTAATTACCAATTACACAACAAATTTTTAAAGCTATTAGATACATACTACAACAATACTTATCACAGCACTCCATTAGGAGCACAAACAAAATATATCCGTATAAAGAAATATATTTAAATAAGAAATAGTAAACAGAAACTAGAAAAAAGAGATTTATAAAATATTATTAAAATGTAACGCACAAAGAGTAACCCAAATTAAAAAAAATCCTTTTAACGAATACATACCACTAATATCAAAAAGCACACTAGCAGTGCGATTCTTTACTGTGATACAGTCTCAAGTCTCTAAATTTGAGATTTTGAGTTAGAGACAATTTTTGAGACTTGAGACGATTTTGCTATTCTGTAAGTGACAGTCACAAAATCTATTACATTTCATTATTGATAGATGTTTTTAAACTTGAATGAAAATAAATATGTCGATAACAAATATTAAATTTTCTATAACATAGTCTAAAAACATATTAAAATAAATATAAATAAAAATATATGTTGACTTTGTTTCATAATATTTACGAAATTTATGTAAAATTGATTTATTTTTAACCTTTTCGTGTTTGAGTTGCTTACAAAATATAAAAAAACGACAATCGATTAATTTCTATGATGATCTCTATTGAGTATATTCAAAATGGCAGACAAGAGTTCTTTTTGGTTTTGTGACCTGCTAACTACCAGGTGTCAAATTTGAGGCAATATTTTGAGACTAACGCTAGAGACTGTTTAGTGAATAGTAACTAGTCACAAATTGGGATTTTACCTCAAATTGTCTCAAATAGATACTAGAGACTGGTTACAGAATCCCGCTATAAGTTTGGCAATTAGTAATTCTTCTATACTAAAATAAATCATTAAAGTTAAATTGCAGACTATAATATATAAATTAATATTATTCTCATTATCTTTGGTAAATCTGATTTAATTTCAGACATTCAATAAACAAAAAATTTACTCGCACCAAATTAAAAATAATAGGCAAACGAAGGGTTAATAAACGGAGTAGGTAATACATGAAAATTTCTTTTTGGCACAATGAATAATACTGACCAAGAAGGCATCACAAATACCCTCAACGCAGTCGATTCTAACTTACATAATTCTATAATAGGACTAAAACAATAAATACAAATTAACATAAATTTTAATACAACAATAAAACTTATTACATATAAAGAAACAATATCCCAAAACGGGAAACATTTTTTATGAGGTATTAGGATGGCATATAACTATAAAAGATGTTCTTGTTGAAATGAGTTAAGCCTCCCCCCACTATAGCCGGGAAAACTGGCGCTTACATATCACACCGTAATATACTACATATGAGAATAAAATTACACTCAACCACTGAGAAGAACATAGTTGACGACACCACACTCGTACACAACACAACTCACCACACTTGCACAATAACCCACTCAACATAAAGGATGGTCCCCTGAGCAGATTCAACACATTCGTTTATATATGTACATTCGATTCTATACTGCGCAGCGTCAATACTACCTTTGGCGCCGATCGACAGCGTTCCGCCCGTGCCGACTCTTAACACATTGGACACTAATTCGATAAAACCACAATTTTATGTAATATTGCTCAAAAGCTCTTAGTATATATAAAGCATAATTATAAATATATTGTATGGTACCCTTCTAAACACACTGTTTTTATACTCTCACAACAAAGTTGCCAAAGAGAGTATTATAGTTTTGTTCACATAACGGTTGTTTGTAAGCCCTAAAACTAAAAGAGTCAGATATAGGGTTATGTATACCAAAGTGATCAGGGTGACGAGTAGAGTTGAAATCCGGATGTCTGTCTGTCCGTCTGTCCGTCCGTCCGTCCGTGCAAGCTGTAACTTGAGTAAAAATTGAGATATAATGATGAAACTTGGTACACGTATTTCTTGGCTCCATAAGAAGGTTAAGTTCGAAGATGGGCAAAATCGGCCAACTGCCACGCCCACAAAATGGCGAAAACCGAAAACCTATAAAGTGTCATAACTAAGCCATAAATAAAGATATTAAAGTGAAACTTGGCACAAAGGATCGCATTAGGAAGGGGCATATTTGGACGTAATTTTTTTGGAAAAGTGGGCGTGGCCCCGCCCCCTACTAATTTTTTATACATATCTCGGAATTTACTATAGCTATGTCAACCAAACTCTACAGAGTCGTTTCCCTCAGGCATTTCCATATACAGTTCAAAAATAGAAGAAATCGGATAATAACCACGCCCACCTCCCATACAAAGGTTATGTTGAAAATCACTAAAAGTGCGTTAACCGACTAACAAAAAACGTCAGAAACACTAAGTTTTACGGAAAAAATTGAAGAAGGATGGGCGTGGCGTCGCCCACTTATGGACCAAAAAGCATATCTCAGGAACTACTGGACCGATTTCAATGAAATTCGGTATGTAATATTTTCTTAACACCCTAATGACATGTACGAAATATGAATGAAATCGGTTAATAACCACGCCTTTCTCAAATATAACGCTATTTTGAATTCCATCTGATGCCTTCTCTCTATAATATACATATACATTAGGAACCAATGATGATAGCGGAATAAAACTTTACACAAATATGGTATTTGAGCTGAGGTAACCTTTGTGGAAAAATTGTCGTGATCGGACTATAACTTTTCAAGGTCCCTGATATCGAACACGAAGAACTCAGTGCCTAACCTAACATAACCTAATTTTTCACCGAAAATATCTCAGACATTTTCATGTAATTCAGAGGGCATCATTTTTATACTCTCGCAAAAAAAGTTGCTAATAACTGTTAGAGCGGCAAGGAGGCGGTGGCACCGGCGATCGTTCGCTTATTTTTCGGGGCAGCTTCGGATTTTCTACCAACAATACAATGTTGTGACGCCTTGTCGTCCAGTCGGACATATGAGGATTTGGTCTCAAAAAACCGACAAAATTATTTAAAGTGATTTTATGAATGAAAATGATTAAAATGGGATTAAATATCATAATGCAATAAATTAAAACAAAACAAGTAAGGAAGAACTAAGTTCGGGTGCAACCGAAAATTTTATATTGAATATATGTATTTGAGTAGGAGGTAGTGCCGACCAGATTTTATCTATTTTTGTACTGCTTATATGCCACATACTAAAAAAAGTTCCCTCGGTTTCATTTAGGTACCTTACATACAATCAGCAATCATATGGAGCAAGGTCAAGTGGATGTCCGAAAATCTTGGTAATAGTTATATGGGGGGGGGTCAAGTTTTCGCGCAATTGTATCTATTTTAGGTGCAAAGACACACCGTTATGAATAAAATAGGTTCTGCAATTTCAATGAGACCTGACTCAAATATTATGATATATCCAACATAAAGTGACCTAGAAGTTCTAAAAACCTTTATATTAGGTACATGGGGGCTCAGGAAAGCATTGACTCGTTTCAAACCATTTTTGACACAATGAAATACTATTGCCAGAAAAGGATTCTGTGTGAATTTCATTGAAAGATATTTTCGGTCGAAAGTCAACTATTGGTATCGGGTCCACATATTCGGTACCTAGGGGCTTGAACAGTTTTGGTTGGATTTAGACAATTATTGGTCAAAAGGTAGCTTACTTTAAGGGCTATACCAGTGTGACACTTTCAAAAAAAAAAAAATATCCTGTGAAATCGGGAAGGTAGTATCTTGAATAATTTTTGGATAGCAGCGTTCTAAAGAGCGACCGCTTGAAGGTGCACCATATACTATATAAGTATAAACGACAGTTTTCAAAATTGCTGGCGTCATAACTCAACGAGAAATTAACTCGATCGACTTCAAATCAAAACTAAGTATTTTTAATACATTTACTAAACAATGACTCCATGATCCTTTGATTGCTTGAAAATTGTCCATTTACATTAAAAAACGACCACTTTTTACCTAACTAAACGAATATTTTTTAAAAAATTGCGCCATTTTGTTAATTATTGATATTTTTAAAGATATAGGCCATTGTATAGATAATATCCTTAAGCTTAATAAACTTCCTTCGATGTTTTTGTTTCAGCAACTCATGCGGCCGGAATCATGCCAGCAGTTGGGGCACCTCCGAAGACAACCCATAACTCAGTTATTTTTCAACATTTTTGTAAAAAATCTTAAAATATAGATGAAAATATACATTATTACGTTCAAAGAAGAAAATATTCAATGTCGTACTTTCTCTTTAAAAATTCACGAAAATCGCCTAATTTTTCATGCGTCACACTGGTACAACCCCTAAGGGAATTATTACCGCAAAATTTATTCCGTTATATTAATTAATTTTTTAGTTGTGTACTGAAAGTGAAAGAATCAAATGAAATTTTAAATTGTGTTATATGAGAAGTAGGCGTGGTTGTAGTCCGATTTCCTCTATTTTCACAGTGTGATACAGGAAAATGAAAATAATGTTACGTTCCAAATTTTGTCGAAATGGGTCAGTCGGGTCCCGAGATAAAGGAATTCTACAAAAAGGTGGGTCGTGCCACGACCATTGTCCAATTTTTCACACCGGTTCCAATAGAGCCCTTATAACATCTATATACCACCTGTATAGAATAATTAAAAAATAAATAAAGCAGCACCTATTTTATGCAACTGACCAACTTTTGAACGCGTTTTTTTGGAAGGAAGACGGGGAAAAATATTTAAGCTTATTTGTTAAGTAGAAACCTCGGCAGTTTACTAGAAAATAATTCATAGCTCGACCTCGCCTGACACTATAACAACAAAACACTAATTTCTGGAAAATTAAAAAAAAAATAAGTAGTTTTTAATTTTTATATCATATAAAATATTTGCAAGAATTCTCTCACGCAATATAAAAACACTTGCAATGGGAGAAAGCAATGGAGAGTTTTAATAAGCACTGAAAGTCCTGAACGAAGTCTAGGTTCCGACTACTTGTGTGGCAATATAGCGGCCAAAGGTCATTCATTTAATTGGTTCATTGAATGGTTATTTAGGTACCAAAAAAAAAATCAATTTTGAGTACCATCGCTGAAGTTTGTAATTTTTCTAATTTTGTTCGGTTTTTGAGGGTAAATGCTATGTGCGTCGGTCTGTCGACACATTGACTCTTTGACAAAACGTGAGCTTCGCTATTGGTTGTCCGTGTCAACGGAGATTTCGCATGAAGCATTGAGTGTACATATTTACATACATACATATGTTGCCTGTAGACACATTTAAAAAACATAATAGGGGTATTCGCTTTTGCTATTGCGAGATTGCAGATTGCAAAAAAATACTATACCGAAATATACAAGTGCGCGAGAGCAACCTTTGCAGAATCGAGTGATATATGAACGGCTGATTCGGTCAATTTATTGTGAATGACTATTGTGCATGGCTGTTGAACAAATCTTAAAATTTAAATAGAAATTATAAAATTTATTTAAAAACATACCTTCCTCAACAATTTAACGACGTAATATGTCTTTATGTAAAATGGCAGTTAAAACAGGGTTGTAATTATATTTTACGTGACATTGCACAAATATACATGGGTTTTGGGTCTGACATATTTTACAGCCATTGCAAATAATTTTCTGTGTGTATTTGTTGTTGTGCCGGTGCACCAAGAGGAAATATATGCAATTCTTGCACTGTACAAGGGTTTTGCAAGAGCAAGAGAATAACCCTAATATTTTATATTATACTCTCGTATCATACCATAATGCACAGAGTATAACAGTTTTGTTCACCTGACAGTTGTTTGTCACACCTAAACTATAACATATACATACTTGTATATATATATTCAATGATAGGTATACAATAAATAATATTATTAAATAATATTATAAAGTTATGTAAATTTAATCTTTAAAATTTTAATAGTTGAAAAATATTGTACCAAAATAGACGTGCAATCACGACAGCACATTGTAGCACATTGTAGGTCGATTTATTGCCGCGTGTGCTTATGGGCGAGCAAGCATTTTTTTGTTTTTTTGTGGTTTTTGACGCGCGAGCTCTGTATGTATGTAAAAATTAATGATGTCCGATGTCCATTTTTTTGCGGAAATGTAACTATATATTTCAAAACAAAAAATCAGTTGATATGTCGTTGCGAAGATCCGTATTGCCATACCTATGTACATACACATTTGTATGATTATCCACATTTGTTTGATCTTCCATAACAGCCAAAATTATTTAGTTTGATATTATAATGTATAAAAAAGCTAATGCTGGTTTTCTTCAAGAAAATAATTGAATAGTTTAAAGAGGTCATCTCATGTGATAGTAAATTTTATAATTTTTTCTATACGACCAATAAACAGATAGAAGTTTAAGTTTACTATCATTTATTATGGTTTATTTCGACAGTATAAACATACATTTTCCGCTTAAACTACATATTGTGCAGAGCATGAGTTATAGTGTTCTGCCTCTGAAAAATGGTCGCTCTTCCTTCACGCTTCCGACTGATTAGATTCTTTGAAACAAAAAAATTGACTTTGGTGGACATTTCAAATAAAAGTCAAGAAATTTGTTTTTGCTATAAAAATCGAAATTTTGGGAGCTTTTAATTTATAATAGTTCATTCTTGCATTTAGAGTGAGCAAAAGATTCCACGATCAACATTTTCATGTTTGAGCGCGCTAAAAAATAAACGAATGAAGTAAATGACAAAAAAACTTTTTTTTCTTGAATATCTTATTTATTTGTAACAATAAGACGTAAATAGCACATTAGTAACAGAGGTAATAGCATAGTTATAATATCAAAAACAAAAAAATACGGATGTACTCAGTTTTGCACCATCCATTATTCGCACATATTTTTGCTGTTCTTACTTTATTATCAGCATTTGACCTTCAGATTTACCGTTGTATGTATTTTTGTATCATTATTCGTTGTCATAATTCAGAAAATCACTCTTTTCCACAAGTCTGTAGTCAATTTATTGAATTTGGAAATTAGTCTCTAACTTGTTCTTGAAAAATTAAGAAGCTGTCTCCACATAAAGAAAATAGTATTGTTTCCCTGCTGAGAAACTGCAAGTTAGTCAATCAGTGGTAGTCAAGGTGCAGAAAAGACAAAATGTTCGTGTTGAAAACATGTTGAATGGTTGCCGCCGCCTCCTAACAGACTCTGACGTTCGACTTATGATGTCCAAAATGAGGAAAGAGGTTTTTTTCCCAGCAGAGGCTTCCCAAAGGGAAAAAGATAAAGGGGTAAC
>NW_026089946.1:0-33776 GCF_024586455.1 Bactrocera neohumeralis | reverse complement strand
TAAGGTATAAAGTCGATTTTCTTGTATATACACCTTTAGCAATCGATATTGAGACTGCTTCAAATCATTAGTTAAAGATATTTAAGTTAATTTACCTTCTTCATCTTACTGAAGTGGACATAAAGCCATAACGGCAGTGCATTTGGAAGAATTCCACAATCTTATATTAAGATATAAAGTCGATTTTCTTGTATATACACATTTAGCAATCGACATTGAGACTGCTTCAAATCATTAGTTAAAGATATTTAAGTTAATTAACCATCTTCATCTTACTGAAGTGGACATAAAGCCATAACGGAAGTGCATTTGGAAGAATTCCACAATCTCATATTAAGGTATAAAGTCGATTTTCTTGTATATACACATTTAGCAATCGATACTGAGTTGCTGCAAATCATTAATTTAACATATTTAAGTTAATTTACCTTCTTCATCTTACTGAAGTGGACATAAAGCCATAACGGCAGTGCATTTGGAAGAATTCCACAATCTTATATTAAGGTATAAAGTCGATTTTCTTGTATATACACATTTAGGAATCGATATTGAGTTGCTGCAAATCATAAGTTTAACATATTTAAGTTAATTAACCTTCTTCATCTTACTGAAGTGGACATAAAGCCATAACGGAAGTCCGTTTGGAAGAATTCCACATTCTCATATTGAGGTATAAAGTCGATTTTCTTGTATGTACACATTTAGCAATCGATACTGAGTTGCTGCAAATCATTAATTTGACATATTTAAGTTAATTTACCTTCTTCATCTTACTGAAGTGGACATAAAGCCATAAACGAGCATTTGGAAGAATTCCACAATCTTATATTAAGGTATAAAGTCGATTTTCTTGTATATACACATTTAGCAATCGATATTGAGTTGCTTCAAATCATTAGTTTAACATATCAAAAATAATAATTTGCCTTCTTCATCTTACTGAAGTTGACAAAAAGCCACAACGGCAGTGCATTTAGAAGAATTCCACATTCTTATATTAAGGTATAAAGTCGATTTTCTTGTATATACACATTTAGCAATCGATATTGAGTTGCTTCAAATCATTAATTTAACATATTTAAGTTAATTTACCTTCTTCATCTTACTGAAGTTGACATAAAGCCATAACGGCAGTGCATTTGGAAGAATTCCACAATCTTATATTAAGGTATAAAGTCGATTTTCTTGTATATACACATTTAGCAATCGATATTGAGTTGCTTCAAATATTTATTTAACATATTTAAGTTAATTCGACATAAAGCCATAACGGCAGTGCATTTGGAAGAATTCCACAATCTTATATTAAGGTATAAAGTCGATTTTCTTGTATATACACATTTAGCAATCGATATTGAGTTGCTTCAAATCATTAATTTAACATATTTAAGTTAATTTACCTTCTTCATCTTACTGAAGTTGACATAAAGCCATAACGGCAGTGCATTTGGAAGAATTCCACAATCTTATATTAAGGTATAAAGTCGATTTTCTTGTATATACACATTTAGCAATCGATATTGAGTTGCTTCAAATCATTAGTTTAACATATTTAAGTTAATTAACCTTCTTCATCTTACTGAAGTGGACATAAAGCCATAACGGCAGCGCATTTGGAAGAATTCCTCATCCTTATATTAAGGTATAAAGCCGATTTTCTTGTATATGCACATTAAGTAATCGATATTGAGTAGCTGCAAATCATTAGTTTAACATATTTCAGTTAATTAACCTTCTTCATCTTACTGAAGTGGACATAAAGCCATAACGGCAGTGCATTTGGAAGAATTCCACAATCTTATGTTAAGGTATAACGTCGATTTTCTTGTATATTCTTATTTAGCAATCGGTATTGAGTTGCTTCAAATCATTAGTTTAACATATTTAAGTTCTCCTACCTTCTTCATCTTACTGAAGTGGACATAAAGCCATAACGGCAGTGCATTTGGAAGAATTCCACAATCTTATATTAAGGTATAAGGTATAAAGTCGATTTTCTTGTATATACACATTTAGCAATCGATATTGAGTTGCTTCAAATCATTAGTTTAACATATTTAAGTTAATTTACCTTCTTCATCTTACTGAAGTGGACATAAAGCCATAACGGCAGTGCATTTGGAAGAATTCCACAATCTTATATTAAGGTATAAAGTCGATTTTCTTGTATATACACATTTAGCAATCGATATTGAGTTGCTTCAAATCATTAGTTTAACATATTTAAGTTAATTAACCTTCTTCATCTTACTGAAGTGGACATAAAGCCATAACGGCAGTGCATTTGGAAGAATTCCACAATCTTATATTAAGGTATAAAGTCGATTTTCTTGTATATACACATTTAGCAATCGATATTGAGTTGCATGCGAATCATTGAGTTTGACATATTTAAGTTAATTTACCTTCTTCATCTTACTGAAGTGGACATAAAGCCATAACGGCAGTGCATTTGGAAGAATGCCAGAATCTTATATTAAGGTATAAAGTCGATTTTCTTGTATATACACATTTAGCAATCGATATTGAGTTGCTTCAAATCATTATTTAACATATTTAAGTTAATTACCTTCTTCATCTTACTGAAGTGGACATAAAGCCATAACGGCAGTGCATTTGGAAGAATTCCACAATCTTATATTAAGGTATAAAGTCGATTTTCTTGTATATACACATTTAGCAATCGATATTGAGTTGCTTCAAATCATTAATTTAACATATTTAAGTTAATTAACCTTCTTCATCTTACTGAAGTGGACATAAAGCCATAACGGCAGTGCATTTGGAAGAATTCCACAATCTTATATTAAGGTATAAAGTCGATTTTCTTGTAAATACACATTTAGCAATCGATATTGAGTTGCTGCAAATCATTAATTTAACATATTTAGGTTAATTAACCTTCTTCATCTTACTGAAGAGGACATAAAGCCATAACGGCAGCGAATTTGGAAGAATTCCACGTCCTTATATTAAGGTATAAAGTCGATTTTCTTGTATATACACATTTGGCAATCGATATTGAGTTGCTGCAAATCATTAATTTAACATATTTAAGTTAATTTACCTTTTTCATCTTACTGAAGTGGACATAAAGCCATAACGGCAGTGCATTTGGAAGAATTCCACAATCTTATATTAAGGTAAAAAGTCGATTTTCTTGTAAATACACATTTAGCAATCGATATTGAGTTGCTGCAAATCATTAATTTAACATATTTAAGTTAATTTACCTTCTTCATCTTACTGAAGTTGACATAAAGCCATAACGGAAGTCCGTTTGGAAGAATTCCACATTCTCATATTAAGGTATAAAGTCGATTTTCTTGTATGTACACATTTAGCAATCGATATTGAGTTGCTTCAAATCATTTACTTCACTTATTTAAGTTAATTAACATTCTTCATCTTACTGAAGTTGACATAAAGCCATAACGGCAGTGCATTTGGAAGAATTCGACAATCTTATATTCAGGTATAAAGTTCATTTTCTTTTATATACACATTTAGCAATCGATATTGAGTTGCTGCAAATCATTAATTTAACATATTTAGGTTAATTTACCTTCTGCATCTTACTGAAGTGGACATAAGGCCATAACGGCCTTCCACAATCTTATATTAAGGTATAAAGTCGATTTTCTTATTTATACACATTTAGCAATCGATATTGGGTTGCTGCAAATCATTTACTTCACTTATTTAAGTTAATTAACATTCTTCATCTTACTGAAGTTGACATAAAGCCATAACGGCAGTGCATTTGGAAGAATTCCACAATCTTATATTAAGGTATAAAGTCGATTTTCTTGTATATACACATTTAGCAATCGATATTGAGTTGCTTCAAATCATTTAGTTTAACATATTTAAGTTAATTAACCTTCTTCATCTTACTGAAATGGACATAAAGCCATAACGGCAGTGCATTTGGAAGAATTCCACAATCTTATATTAAGGTATAAAGTCGATTTTCTTGTATATACACATTTAGCAATCGATACTGAGTTGCTTCAAATCATTTACTTCACTTATTTAAGTTAATTAACCTTCTTCATCTTACTGAAGTGGACATAAAGCCATAACGGCAGTTCATTTGGAAGAACTTCCACAATCTTATATTAAGGTATAAAGTCGATTTTCTTGTATATACACATTTTAGCAATCGAATCGATATTGAGTTGCTGCAAATCATTAATTTAACATATTTAAGTTAATTTACCTTCTTCATCTTACTGAAGTTGACATAAAGCCATAACGGTAGTGCATTTGGAAGAATTCCACATTCTCATATTGAGGTATAAAGTCGATTTTCTTGTATGTACACATTTAGCCATCGATATTGAGTTGCTGCAAATCATTCACCTTTTTCAACTTGGACATAAAGCCATAACGGCAGTGCATTTGGAAGAATTCCACAATCTTATATTAAGGTATTTTCTTGTATATACACATTTAGCAATCGATATTGAGTTGCTTCAAATCATTTACTTCACATATTTAAGTTAATTAACCTTCTTCATCTTACTGAAGTTGACATAAAGCCATAACGGCAGTGCATTTGGAAGAATTCCACAATCTTATATTAAGGTATAAAGTCGATTTTCTTGTATATACACATTTAGCAATCGATATTGAGTTGCTTCAAATCATTAATTTTTAACATATTTAAGTTAATTAACCTTCTTCATCTTACTGAAGTGGACATAAAGCCATAACGGCAGTGCATTTGGAAGAATTCCACAATCTTATATTAAGGTATAAAGTCGATTTTCTTGTAAATACACATTTAGCAATCGATATTGAGTTGCTTCAAATCATTTACTTCACTTATTTAAGTTAATTAACTTTCTTCATCTTACTGAAGTTGACATAAAGCCATAGCAGCACTGCATTTGGAAGAATATGACAATCTTATATTAAGGTATAAAGTCGATTTTCTTGTATATACACATTTAGCAATCGATATTGAGTTGCTTCAAATCATTTAGTTTAACATATTTAAGTTAATTAACCTTCTTCATCTTACTGAAGTGGACATAAAGCCATAACGGCAGTGCATTTGGAGAATTCCACAATCTTATATTCAGGTATAAAGTCGATTTTCTTGTATATACACATTTAGCAATCGACATTGAGTTGCTCAAATCATTTACTTTAACATATTTAAGTTAATTAACCTTCTTCATCTTACTGAAGTGGACATAAAGCCATAACGGCAGTGCATTTGGAAGAATTCCACAATCTTATATTAAGGTATAAAGTCGATTTTCTTGTATATACACATTTAGCAATCGATATTGAGTTGCTTCAAATCATTAATTTAACATATTTAAGTTAATTAACCTTCTTCATCTTACTGAAGTTGACATAAAGCCATAACGCCAGTGCATTTGGAAGAATTTCACAATCTTATATTAAGGTGTAAAGTCGATTTTCTTGTAAATACACATTTAGCAATCGATATTGAGTTTCTTCAAATCATTTACTTCACTTATTTAAGTTAATTAACCTTCTTCATCTTACTGAAGTGGATATAAAGCCATAACGGCAGTACATTTGGAAGAATTCCACAATCTTATATTAGGGTATAAAGTCGATTTTCATGTATATACACATTTAGCAATCGATATTGAGTTGCTTCAAATCATTTACTTCACATATTTAAGTTAATAACATTCTCCATCTTACTGAAGTTGACATAAAGCCATAACGGCAGTGCATTTGGAAGAATTCCACAATCTTATATTAAGGTATAAAGTCGTCGATTTTTCTAATGAGTTGCTTCAAATCATTTATTTAACATATTTAAGATAACAATCCTTCTTCATCTTACTGAAGTGGACATACAGCTATAACGGCAGTGCATTTGGAAGAATTCCACAATCTTATATTAAGGTATAAAGTCGATTTTCTTGTATATACACATTTAGCAATCGATATTGTTGCTTCAAATCATTAGTTTAACATATTTAAGTTAATTAACCTTCTTCATCTTACTGAAGTTGGACATAAAGCCATAACGGCAGTGCATTTGGAAGAATTCCACATCTTATATTAAGGTATAAAGTCGATTTTCTTGTATATACACATTTAGCAATCGATATTGAGTTGCTTCAAATCATTAATTTAACATATTTAAGTTAATTTACCTTCTTCATCTTACTGAAGTTGACATAAAGCCATAACGGCAGTGCATTTGGAAGATTTCCACAATCTTATATTAAGGTATAAAGTCGATTTTCTTGTATATACACATTTAGCAATCGATATTGAGTTGCTTCACATTATTTTTAACATATTTAAGTTAATTTACCTTCTTCATCTTACTGAAGTATACATAAAGCCAAAACGGCAGTGCATTTGGAAGAATTCCACAATCTTATATTAAGGTATAAAGTCGATTTTCTTGTATATACACATTTAGCAATCGATATTGAGTTGCTCAAATCATTTACTTCACATATTTAAGTTAATTAACCTTCTTCATCTTACTGAAATGGACATAAAGCCATAACGGCAGTGCATTTGGAAGAATTCCACAATCTTATATTAAGGTATAAAGTCGATTTTCTTGTAAATACACATTTAGCAATCGATATTGAGTTGCTTCGATCATTTATTTAACATATTTAAGTTAATTTACCTTCTTCATCTTACTGAAGTTGACATAAAGCCATAACGGCAGTGCATTTGGAAGAATTCCACAATCTTATATTAAGGTATAAAGTCGATTTTCTTGTAAATACACATTTAGCAATCGATATTGAGGTGCTTAAAATCATTTACTTCACATGTTTGAGTTAAATTACCTTCTTCATCTTACTGAAGTGGACATAAAGCCATAACGGCAGTGCATTTGGAAAAATTCCACAATCTTATATTAAGGTAAAAAGTCGATTTTCTTGTATATACACATTTAGCAATCGATATTGAGTTGCTGCAAATCATTAATTTAACATATTTAAGTTAATTTACCTTCCTTCATCTTACTGAAGTGGACATAAAGCCATAACGGAAGTGCATTTGGAAGAATTCCACAATCTTATATTGAGGTATAAAGTCGATTTTCTTGTATATACACATTTAGTAATCGATATTGAGTTTCTTCAAATCATTTACTTCACTTATTTAAGTTAATTAACATTCTTCATCTTACTGAAGTTGACATAAAGCCATAACGGCAGTGCATTTGGAAGAATTCCACAATCTTATATTCAGGTATAAAGTCGATTTTCTTTTATATACACATTTAGCAATCGATATTGAGTTGCTGCAAATCATTAATTTAACATATTTAAGTTAATTTACCTTCTTCATCTTATTGAAGTGGACATAAAGCCATAACGGCAGTGCATTTGGAAGAATTCCACAATCTTATATTAAGGTATAAAGTCGATTTTCTTGTTTATACACATTTAGCAATCGATATTGGGTTGCTGCAAATCATTAATTTAACATATTTAAGTTAATTTACATTTTTCATCTTACTGAAGTGGACATAAAGCCATAACGGCAGTACATTTGGTAGATTTCCACAATCCTATATTAAGGTAAAAAGTCGATTTTCTTGTAAATACACATTTAGCAATCGATATTGAGTTGCTTCAAATCATTTACTTCACATATTTAAGTTAATTAACCTTCTTCATCTTACTGAAATGGACATAAAGCCATAAAGGCAGTGCAGTTGGAAGAATTCCACAATCTTATATTAAGGTATAAAGTCGATTTTCTTGTATATACACATTTAGCAATCGATATTGAGTTGCTTCAAATCATTTATTTCACATATTTAAGTTAATTAACCTTCTTCATCTTACTGAAGTGGACATAAAGCCATAACGGCAGTGCATTTGGAAGAATTCCACAATCTTATATTAAGGCAAAAAGGCGATTTTCTTGTAAATACACATTTAGCAATCGATATTGAGTTGCTGCAAATCATTAATTTAACATATTTAAGTTAATTAACCTTCTTCATCTTACTGAAGTGGACATAAAGCCATAACGGCAGTGCATTTGGAAGAATTCCACAATCTTATATTAAGGTATAAAGTCGATTTTCTTGTATATACACATTTAGCAATCGATATTGAGTTGCTTCAAATCATTTATTTCACATACTTAAGTTAATTAACCTTCTTCATCTTACTGAAGTGGACATAAAGCTATAACGGCAGTGCATTTGGAAGAATTCCACAATCTTATATTAAGGTATAAAGTCGATCTTCTTGTATATACACATTTAGCATCGATTTTGAGTTGCTTCAAATCATTAATTTAACATACTTAAGTTAATTAACCTTCTTCATCTTACTGAAGTGGACATAAAGCCATAACGGCAGTGCATTTGGAAGAATTCCACAATCTTATATTAAGGTAAAAAGTCGATTTTCTTGTAAATACACATTTAGCAATCGATATTGAGTTGCTTCAAATCATTAATTTAACATATTTAAGTTAATTTACCTTCTTCATCTTACTGAAGTTGACATAAAGCCATAACGGCAGTGCATTTGGAAGAATTCCACAATCTTATATTAAGGTATAAAGTCGATTTTCTTGTATATACACATTTAGCAATCGATATTGAGTTGCTTCAAATCATTTACTTTAACATATTTAAGTTAATTTAACCTTCTTCATCTTACTGAAGTGGACATAAAGCCATAACGGCAGTGCATTTGGAAGAATTCCACAATCTTATATTAAGGTATAAAGTCGATTTTCTTGTAAATACACATTTAGCAATCGATATTGAGTTGCTTCAAATCATTTACTCACTTATTTAAGTTATATAACATTCTCCATCTTACTGAAGTGGACATAAAGCCATAACGGCAGTGCATTTGGAAGAATTCCACAATCTTATATTAAGGTATAAAGTCGATTTTCTTGTATATACACATTTAGCAATCGATATTGAGTTGCTTCAAATCATTAATTTAAAATATTTAAGTTAATTAACCTTCTTCATCTTACTGAAGTTGACATAAAGCCAAAACGGCATAAGGGCAGTGCATTTGGAAGAAGTCCACAATCTTATATTTAGGTATAAAGTCGATTTTCTTGTAAATACACATTTAGCAATCGATATTGAGTTGCTTCAAATCATTTACTTCACATATTTAAGTTAATTAACCTTCTTCATCTTACTGAAGTTAACATAAAGCCATAACGGCAGTGCATTTGGAAAAATTCTACAACCTTATATTAAGGTATAAAGTCGATTTTCTTGTAAATACACATTTAGCAATCGATATTGAGTTGCTTCAAATCATTTATTTCACATATTTAAGTTAATTAACATTCTTCATCTTACTGAAGTTGACATAAAGCCATAACGGCAGTGCATTTGGAAGAATTCCACAATCTTATATTAAGGTATAAAGTCGATTTTCTTGTATATACACATTTAGCAATCGATATTGAGTTGCTTCAAATCATTAATTTAACATATTTAAGTTAATTAACCTTCTTCATCTTACTGAAGTGGACATAAAGCCATAACGGCAGTGCATTTGGAAGAATTCCACAATCTTATATTAAGGTATAAAGTCGATTTTCTTGTATATACACATTTAGCAATCGATATTGAGTTGCTTCAAATCATTAATTTCACATATTTAAGTTAATTAACCTTCTTCATCTTACTGAAGTGGACATAAAGCCATAACGGCAGTGCATTTGGAAGAATTCCACAATCTTTATATTAAGGTATAAAGTCGATTTTCTTGTATATACACATTTAGCAATCGATATTGAGTTGCTTCAAATCATTAATTTAACATATTTAAGTTAATTAACCTTCTTCATCTTACTGAAGTGGACATAAAGCCATAACGGCAGTGCATTTGGAAGAATTCCACAATCTTATATTAAGGTATAAAGTCGATTTTCTTGTATATACACATTTAGCAATCGATATTGAGTTGCTTCAAATCATTAATTTAACATATTTAAGTTAATTAACCTTCTTTATCTTACTGAAGGACATAAAGCCACAACGGCAGCGATAACGGTATAAAGTCGATTTTCTTGTAAATACACATTTAGCAATCGATATTGAGTTGCTTCAAATCATTTACTTCACATATTTAAGTTAATTGCCTTCTTCATCTTGCTGACGGGGGCATAAAGCCAAAACGGCAGTGCATTTGAAAGAAGTCCACAATCTTATATTAAGGTATAAAGTCGATTTTCTTGTATATACACATTTAGCAATCGATATTGAGTTGCTTCAAATCATTAGTTTAACATATTTAAGTTAATTAACCTTCTTCATCTTACTGAAGTGGACATAAAGCCATAACGGCAGTGCATTTGGAAGAATTCCACAATCTTATATTAAGGTATAAAGTCGATTTTCTTGTATATACACATTTAGCAATCGATATTGAGTTGCTTCAAATCATTTATTTCACATATTTAAGTTAATTAACCTTTTACATCTTACTGAAGTGGACATAAAGCTATAACGGCAGTGCATTTGGAAGAATTCCACAATCTTATATTAAGGTATAAAGTCGATTTGCTTGTATATATACATTTAGAAATCGATATTTAGTTGCTTCAAATCATTAATTTAACATATTTAAGTTAATTACCTTCTTCATCTTACTGAAGTGGACATAAAGCCATAACGGCAGTGCATTTGGAAGAATTCCACAATCTTATATTAAGGTATAAAGTCGATTTTCTTGTATATACACATTTAGCAATCGATATTGAGTTGCTTCAAATCATTAATTTCACATATTTAAGTTAATTAACCTTCTTCATCTTACTGAAGTGGACATAAAGCCATAACGGCAGTGCATTTGGAAGAATTCCACATTCTTATATTAAGGTATAAAGTTGATTTTCTTGTATATACACATTTAGCAATCGATATTGAGTTGCTGCAAATCATTAGTTTAACATATTTAAGTTAATTTACCTTCTTCATCTTACTGAAGTGGACATAAAGCCATAACGGCAGTGCATTTGGAAGAATTCCACAATCTTATATTAAGGTATAAAGTCGATTTTCTTGTATACACAAATTTGGCAATCGATATTGAGTTGCTGCAAATCATTAATTTAACATATTTAAGTTAATTAACCTTCTTCATCTTACTGAAGTGGACATAAAGCCATAACGGCAATGCATTTGGAAGAATTCCACATTCTTATATTAAGGTATAAAGTCGATTTTCTTGTATATACACATTTAGCAATCGATATTGAGTTGCTTCAAATCATTTACTTCACTTATTTTAGTTAAATAACATTCTTCATCTTACTGAAGTGGACATGAAGCCATAACGGCAGTGCATTTGGAATAATTCCACAACCTTATATTCAGGTAGAAAGTCGATTTTCTTTTATATACACACTTAGCAATCGATATTGAGTTGCTGCAAATCATTAATTTAACATATTTAAGTTAATTTACCTTCTTCATCTTACTGAAGTGGACATAAAGCCATAACGGCAGTGCATTTGGAAGAATTCCACAATCTTATATTAAGGTATAAAGTCGATTTTCTTGTATATACACATTTAGCAATCGATATTGAGTTGCTGCAAATCATTAATTTAACATATTTAAGTTAATTAACATTCTTCATCTTACTGAAGTTGACATAAAGCCATAACGGCAGTGCATTTGGAAGAATTCCACAATCTTATATTAAGGTATAAAGTCGATTTTCTTGTATATACACATTTAGCAATCGATATTGAGTTGCTTCAAATCATTTACTTCACATATTTAAGTTAATTAACCTCTTTCCTCTTACTGAAATGGACATACAGCCATAACAGCAGTGCATTTAGAAGAATTACGCAATCTTATATTAAGCTATAAAGTCGATTTTCTTGTAAATACACATTTAGCAATCAATATTGAGTTGCTTCAAATCATTAGTTTCACATATTTAAGTTAATTAACCTTCTTCACCTTACTGAAATGGACATAAAGCTATATCGGCAGTGCATTTAGAAGAATTCCACAATCTTATATTAAGGTAAAAAGTCGATTTTCTTGTAAATACACATTTAGCAATCGATATTGAGTTGCTTCAAATCATTTAAGTTTAACATATTTAAGTTAATTTACCTTCTTCATCTTACTGAAGTGGACATAAAGCCATAAAGGAGCATTTGGAAGAATTCCACAATCTTATATTAAGGTATAAAGTCGATTTTCTTGTATATACACATTTAGCAATCGATATTGAGTTGCTTCAAATCATTTAGTTTAACATATTTAAGTTAATTAACCTTCTTCATCTTACTGAAGTGGACATAAAGCCATAACGGCAGTGCATTTGGAAGAATTCCACAATCTTATATTAAGGTATAAAGTCGATTTTCTTGTATATACACATTTAGCAATCGATATTGAGTTGCTTCAAATCATTAAGTTTAACATATTTAAGTTAATTTACCTTCTTCATCTTACTGAAGTGGACATAAAGCCATAACGGCAGTGCATTTGGAAGAATTCCAGAAACTTATATTAAGGTATAAAGTCGATTTTCTTGTATATACACATTTAGCAATCGATATTGAGTTGCTGCAAATCATTAATTTAACATATTTAAGTTAATTAACCTTCTTCATCTTACTGAAGTGGACATAACGCCATAACGGCAGTGAATTTGGAATAGTTCCACAACCTTGTATTAATATATAAAGTCGATTTTCTTGTATATACACATTTAGCAATCGATATTGAGTTGCTCTTCAAATCATTAATTTAACATATTTAGGTTATTTAACCTTCTTCATCTTACTGAAGTGGACATAAAGCCATAACGGCAGTGCATTTGGAAGAATTCCACAATCTTATATTAAGGTATAAAGTCGATTTTCTTGTATATACACATTTAGCAATCGATATTGAGTTGCTTCAAATCATTAATTTAACATATTTAAGTTAATTTACCTTCTTCATCTTACTGAAGTGGACATAAAGCCATAACGGCAGTGCATTTGGAAGAATTCCACAATCTTATATTAAGGTAAAAAGTCGATTTTCTTGTAAATACACATTTAGCAATCGATATTGAGTTGCTTCAAATCATCAATTTAACATATTTAAGTTAATTAACCTTCTTCATCTTACTGAAGTGGACATAAAGCCATAACGGCAGTGCATTTGGAAGAATTCCACAATCTTATATTAAGGTATAAAGTCGATTTTCTTGTATATACACATTTAGCAATCGATATTGAGTTTCAAATCATTAGTTTAACATATCTAAGTTCACTTAACTTCTTCATCTTACTGAAGTGGACATAAAGCCATAACGGAAGTCCGTTTGGAAGAATTCCACATTCTCATATTGAGGTATAAAGTCGATTTTCTTGTATGTACACATTTAGCAATCGATACTGAGTTGCTGCAAATCATTAATTTGACATATTTAAGTTAATTTACCTTCTTCATCTTACTGAAGTGGACATAAAGCCATAAAGGCAGTGCATTTGGAAGAATTCCACAATCTTATATTAAGGTAGAAAGCCGATTTTCTTGTATATACACATTTAGCCATCGATATTGAGTTGCTGCAAATCATCAATTTAATATATTTAAGTTAATTTACCTCCTTCATCTTACTGAAGTGGACATAAAGCCATAACGGCAGTGCATTGGGAAGAATTCCACAATCTTATATTGAGGTATAAAGTCGATTTTCTTGTATATACACATTTAGCAATCGATACTGAGTTGCTGCAAATCATTAATTTGCCATATTTAAGTCAATTTACCTTATTCATCTTACTGAAGTGGACATAAAGCCATAAAGGCAGTGCATTTGGAAGAATTCGACAATCTTATATTAAGGTATAAAGTCTATTTTCTTGTATATACACATTTAGCAATCGATATTGAGTTGCTTCGAATCATTAGTTTAACATATTTTAGTTGATTTACCTTCTTCCTCTTACTGAAGTGGACATAAAGCCATAACGGCAGTGCATTTGGAAGAATTCCACAATCTTATATTGAGGTATAAAGTCGATTTTCTTGTGTTTATACACATTTAGCAATCGATACTGAGTTGCTTCAAATCATTAGTTTAACATATTTAAGTTTAATTTAACACCTTCTTCATCTTACTGAAGTGGACATAAAGCCATAACGGCAGTGCATTTGGAAGAATTCCACAATCTTATATTAAGGTATAAAGTCGATTTTCTTGTATATACACATTTAGCAATCGATATTGAGTTGCTTCAAATCATTAGTTTAACATATTTAAGTTAATTTAACCTTCTTCATCTTACTGAAGTTGGACATAAAGCCATAACGGCAGTGCATTTGGAAGAATTCCACATCCCTAAATTAAGGTATAAAGCCGATTTTCTTGTATATTCACAATTAGCAATCGATACTGAGTTGCTTCAAATCATTAGTTTAACATATTTAAGTAGATTTACCTTCTTCATCTTACTGAAGTGGACATAAAGCCATAACGGAAGTCCGTTTGGAAGAATTCCACATTCTTATATTGAGGTATAAAGTCGATTTTCTTGTATATACACATTTAGCAATCGATACTGAGTTGCTGCAAATCATTAATTTGACATATTTAAGTTAATTTACCTTTTTCATCTTACTGAAGTGGACATAAAGCCATAACGGCAGTGCATTTGGAAGAATTCCACAATCTTATATTAAGGTATAAAGCCGATTTTCTTGTATATACACATTTAGCCATCGATATTGAGTTGCTGCAAATCATCAATTTAATATATTTAAGTTAATTTACCTCTTCATCTTACTGAAGTGGACATAAAGCCATAACGGCAGTGCAGTTGGAAGAATTCCACAATCTTATATTAAGATATAAAGTCGATTTTCTTGTATATACACATTTAGGAATCGATACTGAGTTGCTTCAAATCATAAGTTTAACATATTTAAGTCAATTTACCTCCTTCATCTTACTGAAGTGGACATAAAGCCATAACGGCAGTGCATTTGGAAGAATTCCACAATCTTATATTAAGGTAAAAATTGATTTTCTTGTAAATACACATTTAGCAATCGATATTGAGTTGCTTCAAATCATTTACTTCACATATTTAAGTTAGTTTACCTCCTTCATCTTACTGAAGTTGACATAAGCCATAACGGCAGTGCATTTGGAAGTATTCTTACAATCTTATATTTAAGATTTTCTTGTATATTTATCGATGCTGAGTTTCTTCAAACCATCTTCACATATTTAAGTTAATTAACCTTTTTCATCTTACTGAAGTTGACATAAAGCCATAACGGCAGTGCATTTGGAAGAATTCAACAATCTTATATTCAGGTATAAAGTCGATTTTCTTGTATATACATATTTAGCAATCGATATTGAGTTTCTCCAAATCATTTACTTCACTTATTTAACCCTATTCTTACCACGTGCTTGTGCGGACGAAGAGTACCACGTAGTGACTTAGAGTCACTCGTATAACTAAAGCGTCTTAAGTATTATTCAATTGGTTTTATTTCAATGGTTAAAGTAATTCATTACAAAAAATATAAAATGCAAAGATATTTAGGCCAATTTCACTCTCTCTAATGGAGCATTAAGTTGTAATGGAGAGTGAATAAATTGGCCCTTACATAAATAAATAAAACGAATCATAATTAATATTAAACTACTAATTATTTTGCACACAACTCACGCATATTATAGCCTTTGGCGAGTGTTCATTGCAAGCATTTTTGGTGCAAATTTGGCAACATTGCATAGAAACCCTGCATTTTTTGTAGGGGCAACTGTCGGCGGCGAACTGTTTTGGATGGAGGCGGTAAACACTTATTGGTAGATAATGATGTTGATATAGTGTCAGTGATAACTGCTTTATTAGCATTTGACAATCGGCTTAAACTTCTTCTTTCGATGTTTGGCATAATTAATTCCCGGGACAAATCTTTGAAAAGTAATTTGCGGCGAGTGCCTTTTTTTGAATCATCCCATTTTGGATGTAAGGACAACCAAATTACTTTGGTTGCTATACCAGCGGCGTCTATCAAATTGTAAAAATAAGCTACAGGCCATCTGCGAGTTTTTCTTTTGCTTGTAAAAGCATGGCACAATTGATCAAACGTATCTACGCCGCCTTTTGTGGCATTTTAATATAAATTTATTTCCGATTTTTTGTCTCTGCGTCAATATCGGCAGTGTGGTGCATCGACGAGAACAAGAGAACAGCTTTATTTGTTTTTTTTTGGGACAAATCTTACTAGAGTCATGGTCTTTCGAAAGCCAAAAAGGTTGCTTCCTGCTTCTCGTTGCCGGGAAGGCAGAAAATTTTAAGGAATACATGCTTTGTTCTTTCGAAGAGTTCCAACACATGTAAGACGCTTTGAGAAAAGATTGAGCAATAAATCAAAACTGGTAAAGAAATTTTCAAAAGTAATGTTTCGATTTGTACCCTCATAGAATTCACAAAGCTGTTTGACAACATTCTGCGCCAAATTTGTCTGTCTATTAGCGCCTTCCTTACCCAAATAAGGTATTCCATGCAATAGATAACTCGTCTCACTGTCGCATATCCACCAAATTTTCATTCCATACTTGTCTGGCTTTGCAGGCATATATTGTCGAAATGAAACACGACCTCGAAAGGGAACGAGCTGTTCATCGATTGTCAAATTAAAACCAGGCATATAATATTTTCTGAAGTTTTTTATAATGGTGTCCCAAATATCTCGTATAGCAGCAAATCTATCCCCCGCTCTACGAGAATTTCGTTTTGCTTTTTCATCAAATCGTAAGTAGCGCGATAAGTCAGAGATCCCAAAACTCATTGTAGTCACTTATTCCATTTTTTCGGATTCCTGCATCAGTCAGTAAGCCTATGTAGGCGCGCATCTCAATTTTATCAGTTTGTTTCCATTTTTGTTGCAGCTGTTCAGTAGCTGTTATATTTGTGCAATCAACAATAATTTTCAGAACGTCATTGTTAAAAAATAAGGAAAATCCATCCGATGGAGACTGAATGTGTTTGCCTGGCGGCAACATTACTTTGTTTACGCTTCCTGTCACTATGTTGTGAGAAGGTGTCTTCCCGGTAATATTTGGAAGTTCACTCCACTCAGTCCCGTCTTTACCAACAAAAACATTTACAAGATATTCCACTTCTTCAGTATCTGATACACACATTTCATCATCCACTTCAGAAACAGTTTCACAGCAGTCCTCTTCGCTATCAGAAGACACTACATCTTCGAAGTCATCAACAATTACTGCACATTCTGTCTTATTACCACCACTCTCATCATTACTATTGGATATAGCTACGCGAATTTCCATTTCTGCCAATCCTCTCCTCTTTGCCATTTTTCTAAATATTTCAATAATTTTATAGTTAAACTACAAACTATAAGTTTGCAACACAAACCTTTAGTAATTAAAAATTTCAAGTATGTAACATATAACTATACCAAATTTTCTTTACAAAATTTAAATAATACAACCTGCTGCTTCAAAAGACTGATTTTTTCTCTGTTGTGAATGATACAAGAAGAAATGAAATAAATATGTAGTAAAAACATCAGCTTTGCAAATTATGAAGAACTCAACTTTTGCACATGTTGATCCGATATCTATATCAAAACAATGTTTTCATACAGTGACTGTAAGTCACTACGTGGTACTGTGCGCAGCTATAAACATAAATTTATTTTAACAAATATCTAAAAAAACAATTTTATTATGAATTAAAAATTTTTTCAAAGGTGAATTATGATTGAACGAATACATTAAATCTTGCCCAAGATTAAAAAATATTACAAAAAGTACACCAGTTTAAATTTAAAAAGTGACTCAAAGTCACTACGTGGTACGAATAGTGTTAAATAAGTGAAGTAAATGATTTAAAGCAACTCAATATCGATTGCTAAATGTGTATATACAAGAAATTCGACTTTATACCTCAATATAAGATTGTGGAATTCTTTCAAATGCACTGCCGTTATGACTTTATGTCAACTTCAGTAAGATGAAGAAGGTTAATTAACTTAAATGAGTGAAGTAAATGATTTGAAGCAACTCAGTATCGATTGCTAAATGTGTATATACAAGAAAATCGACTTTATACCTTAATATAAGATTGCGGAATACTTCCAAATGCACTGCCGTTATGGCTTTTTGTCAACTTCAGTAAGGTGAAGAAGGTTAATTAACTTAAATATGTGAAGGAAATGATTTGAAGAAACTCAATATCGCTTGCTTAATGTGTATATACAAGAAAATGGACTTCATACCTTAATATAAAATTGTGGAATACTTCCACAGCCGTTATAGCTTCATGTCCACTTCAGTAAGATGAAGAAGGTAAATTAACTTAAATATGTTAAACTAATGATTTTAAGCAACTCAATGTCGATTGCTAAATGTGTATATGCAAGAAAATCGACTTTATTTCTCAATATAAGATAGTGAAATTCTTCCAAGAGCACTGCCGTTATGGCTTTATGTCAACTTCAGTAAGATGAAAAATGTTAATTAACTTAAATGAGTGAAGTAAATGATTTGAAGCAACTCAGTGTCGATTGCTAAATGTGAATAATTTTAATATGTTAAACTAATGATTTGAAGCAACTAAATATCGATTGCTAAATGAGTATATACAAGAAAATCGACTTTATACCTTAACCCTTTCGCTATATTGTATCCATATGGATACACTCAACTTTGCAAGCATTTAAAAATACGCCAAGTCAAAGAATTGACTTACATTTCGACATTATACCGTTTTTTAAGAACTTATGAATCATTCTACATAAAAAACATTGGGATATTTATAAAACTGAGAATAATATAGCATTTTTAAAAATTGACTTATTTTTTCTTTTTTTTTTTGTGAAAGATGTTTTTTTATTTTACAAATAACATTCATATAATTGCATATTTTTAAAAGAAAAATACACTCAACATAAAGAAAAGTCCTTACTTTAACTTTTCGCATCATTAAATTTATGGTTTAAACAAAAATAAAAGCTCTGCGGATTTTTTAAACATTGCATGTATCCATATGGATACAAACACAAGTTGTGGTTGCAAATGATACCACACAATACAAATAAAATCATTTTACGTATGATGCTGCTATGATACAGACGTTCTTGTTTTAGCTCTGTTATCATCTATTTAATTAAAAAATGCCAAGAAAATTAAAGGACGCTGAAATTGAAAAAATTTTAACTAATTTTGTCAATTCCGATGTTTCTGATTTGGACGAACCAGAAGAATCTGAAGTTATTAACAATTTATTTGGTGCACTCGATAGAAATAACAGCTTTATATTAGAAGAACTTTCTAGGGAAGATCCATATGAGATCAACATAGAAGATATTGATGTAGACAATAACGATGAAGATGATAGGATTTTTGATATAGTAGACAGTAACGTAGTTGATGGGGCAGTTCAGAAGAGTCCAATAATTTTTAACACTCCACAGGTTCCATTTAAAAAAGTTCAAGAATTTCGTAGGAAAAGAGCATCCTGGACTAGTCCAGAGACATCTTTTTCTGGAATATACTCAAAGAAAAATACAAAATTACCTATGGAGTATTTCTTAGAGTACTTTACAGAAGAATTTCTTCAACAAGTGGTATTTTCAACAAACCAGGCTTCAATTATTAAAAATGGAAAAGGCGTTAATTTAACTAAAGAAGAATTTCTGAAATATCTAGGTCTACAAATAATGATTGGTACCATTAGTTATCCGCGTTTGGAAATGTATTGGACAATTGGTACCGTAATACCGTCATTCCCGGAAAATATGTCCAGGCAAAGATTCCATTTTGTACGAAATAATTTAAAGAGACAAACTTTACAAAATCCGCCCTATTATAAACATGTTTAAAAAAAAAGCGTGCGTTATTCCAAAAGATGAAAATCTTTGTGTAGATGAAATGATGGTCCCCTTTAAAGGTAGAACATGTCTGAGACAGTATATGCCCAAAAAACCCATCAAATGGGGAATGAAGATATTTTGTCTTTGCAGCTCAAAAGGCATAGTTTACGATTTTGAAATATATCAGGGAAAAGGGACAATTTTGAGTGGCTCAAATCTGGGATTTTGTTCTGATATAGTGATTCATATAGCAAAAACTATTCCTGAGGAAAAAAAATCATGAGCTATTTTTTATAATTATTTTACTACTTTGAATTTAATATTACATTTAAGACAAAAAGGAATTTGGGCTACAGGTACTATAAGAAGAAATAGATTCGGAAAAATTAATTTAAAATCTGAAAAAGAACTGAAGAAAGAAGGCCGTGGAAGTTTTGACTATCGTGTCGAAAGAGCACATAATATTTTTCTTCTCAGATGGTTAGATGGGGGCCTCGTACAACTTTTGTCATCAATCCATGGCTATGAACCCGTGAGTAAAGTCTCCCGATTTTCTTCTGAAAAAAAGAAAAATATTGAAATAATACAACCAAGTATTGTATCAGAGTACAATATCAATATGGGAGGCCTAGATAAAATGGATTTCCTCCTTTCTTTATACAGAATTTCGATAAGATCTAGGAAGTGGACTCTTAAGATTTTTGAACATTTCATTGATTTGGCGGTGTGTAACTCGTGGTTAGAGTATCGAATAGACCACGAAAATAACAACCCGAAGAATAAGTATATGGACCTATTGAGCTTTCGCAACGATATAGCAAATGGGTTTTTAGCTCGGTCCAATCAACATGCATGTTCCCGTAAAAGAGGACGCCCAACGTCAAGCCTAAATCAAGATATTCCTATTACTCCCACGACCACAAACAAAAAGCGTATTACTACCGCTTCAACTTCTTCACGATATGACGGAAATCAACATTGGCCGGAACACACAAAAGACAAGGGAAGAGGCAAAATGAAAGGATGTAAGGGTCAAACAAGATACAGATGCTCAAAGTGTAATGCTTTGCTGTGCATTCCCAACGGATCAAGAAATTGCTTCAAAGAATATCATTATTTATGAAATATATGAATTATTAGTAAGATATTAAGATTAAGAAAGGTTTTTTAATTAACTCCAATAGAATCTTTTCCATAACCTGTTCAATGCAACCGGGTTTTAGAAAGGGTTTCATTAGAACTAATTTTCAAAAATATTCTTTTAACTTTTAGCCTCTTTTTATATTGTAATAATTTAAGTACATATGTAAGCTTTCTCAGTATTTGCTTTTATTGTAATAAATGAATTTTAAGTTTTATAACTTCTGAAATAAATAAAAACTTACAAAAAACACACTAGCACTTCTGAATATGTAATAAGCATTTTTCTTTACCATAAGCGAAGTATGTATCCATATGGATACAGTCCAAGAAACATATTTTTGAAAATTTTTTTTTCAAATCGAGCATTGATTGTTGTTGTTAGGGCTAACTATAGTAAACACTCAAAACATTGGATTTTTTTTGCAACTGAGTAAAAACTTGTAGCGAAAGGGTTAATATAAGATTGTGGAATTCTTCCAAATGCACTGCCGTTATGGCTTTATGTCCACTTCAGTAAGATGTAGAAGGTTAATTAACTTAAGTATGTTAAATTAATGATTTGAAGCAACTCAATATCGGTTGCTAAATGTGTATATACAAGAAAAGCGACTTTATACCTTAATAGAAGATTGTGGAATTCTTCCAAATTCGCTGCCGTTATAGCTTTATGTCCACTTCAGTAAGATGAAGCAGGTTAATTAACTTAAATATGTTAAACTAATAATTTGAAGCAACTCAATATCGATTCCTAAGTTTGTATATGTATATATTATTATTATTATTTTATTAGGAAAAATATACAGAATATTAAACCTAATAGTAAGGAAGGAGTACAAGCTACTGTGGCCATCGCCTCCGATATAATTGTATAAAGTTACAAAGTTCATATTTTATTATAAAAATTACATTCTTTTAGAAAATTGCATATATTAACAATGTTTGCGAAAGATGGAGTATTTAACAATGTTTGGTATTTACTAGAATTAAAGTGTTTTTGCCTAATACTCTCTAGTGCTGGACAGATATTGAGTATATGTTCCATGGATAATGTGCTGGGGCAGAAAGGGCAGGATGGTATAGGATTGCCGCCAAGAAGATGTTGGTGAGTGATTTGCGTGTGTCCGATCCTTAATCGAGTAAAAATTGTTGCTTGCTGTCTTGAGATGTTGTTGGGGTAGCGTACCTTTTCGCGCAGTTTGTTTAGAATTGCGTATTTGTGTTTAAATTTCTTCCTGTCTGCAACTTTCTTTTCATATATGTGTCTGCTTAACATTTTACTGAGGTCATTTTGGTCTTGCACCTCGTTGAGAAAAGTGGGGGCAGATTCGAAGAATCTTGCCGCGTTGTCCGCATATTCGTTCCCAGGAATGCCAACGTGACCTGGCACCCACAGAAGCGCTATTTTTCGTTTATGTTTAATGCAAATATCTCTAATTTTAGATATTACTATGGAATTATTTCGTATGTTGCGGATGGCGTTCAAGCAGGAAAAGCTGTCGGAGCAAATAAGGAATTTGCCTTTTTGTAAGATAGCATATTTTAATGCCATATATATTCCAATTGCTTCGGCGATAAATACGGACGAATATGATGGAAGAATTCCGCCAGTAATAGTTGTCCCGTAAGCTGTGGTAACAGCATAGGCAGTGTTTGTTAATTTGGACGCATCTGTGAAAATTTCTTTAAACTTTTTATTCTTATAGATGTTGGTTAGTTCTAAGAAGTTTTGTTGAAAAACTGTGTTACTGGTGGTGGATTTTTTGAAATTATGTAGAGATGTATCTATTGAAACATCACTAATCAGCCATTCAGGTTGAGTGTTGGTTGTATAAAATTTAGATGGGATAGGAATGTTTAAAGATTTTGCAAACTGAAGACAGCGGCGGAGGGTAGATTTAAGTTAAAAATTCCTTTTGTGTTTTGCTGCAAGCGTTATACATTTCTGAATGCCAGTGTTTGGAGAATTAAGTATTTTTGGAAGAAGTTGTATCGTTTTTTCGTAAACTCTTTCCTTTATTGACGGTAAGCCGCTTTCTCCTAAGATACATTTAGTTGGTGATGTAGGAAAAGCGTTTAAGCTACGACGAATCGCGGCGTGGTATGGAGCCTCCAACTGCTTAATGTTTGTGTTCGAGCACCAACCGTAAATCGGTAGGCCATAGTCAATTTTAGAGAGTATTATGGCTCTTGTAATATTAATAAGTGTATTTGTATGTATAAATGACCGTTTGCTAGATAAATACTTAATTATGTTTAGTCTACTGGAAAGCGATTTTCTAAGGTTAATACAGTGATACTTAAATGTAAACTTATTGTCAAAATATATTCCTAATATTTTTAAGTTATTTACACATGATATTAAAGTATTGTCAAAAATTAAATCTGGGTATGAACATCTCTTTTTTACAAATATGTAATAATTTACATTTAGAAGTTGAGATAGATGCTCCGGAAAGTGAACCCCATTTTTTGAATTTCGTAAGTACTTCATTGAAAACATCATTAGTTGCATGCGGATTTTTCAAATTAGTGTAAATACAAGCATCATCGGCATACATAGTTATTTTAATATTTTTTATATTTAGGCAGATATCGGTGAGTTTATCAAACGCTATAATGAATAGTACTACGGATAGGGGGGAGCCTTGGGGTAAACCGTTGTTTAGAGGGTTTACCTCGGAAAAAGTATTGTTAACACGAACTCGGAACTGTCGGTGGATCATAAACGCTTTTATTATCATAAAAGCTTTTGAACCAACCTTCCAGTCTGCAAGTTGGCTCAGTACTGCGTGAACGCCAACGCGATCAAAGGCTTTCTCCAAGTCGGTAGCCAAGATTGTGGCGTGGTTTTTTGTGGCAATCGAGTCGGATACAAAATGTTGCAGTTGCAAAAGTGAGTCGGTTGTACTTTGTCTGCTTCTAAAAGCAGTTTGATTATGTTTGATACGATTATTTTTAGTAATGAACCAAATTAGTCGCTTCGCAATAATTTTTTCAAACGTTTTGCTGAGGCAAGAATGCAAAGAAATAGGTCTATAAGAAGAAACCAAGTTGGACGGCTTATGTGGTTTGATTATTGGAATGACTGCGGCAGTTTTCCAAGCATGAGGATAGTAGCCTTTCGCAAAGATAATGTTTTAGAGGGATAGTAATCTTTGTTTGGCAATTAGAGGTAGATTTGATAGCATCGGATAAGATATACGATCGATGCCAGGTGTTTTGCCTTTGGCATGTACGAGTGCGGATTCCAGTTCACAGTATGTTATCATATTGTCTAAGTGAATTGCCGATAAGGAAAGATTTGTAGGAGCGTAGTGCATGGAAAGCCAACGATGTTTTTCCTGGATGTATTCTTCAGAAAAGTTGCCGTCAACTGAATATTGAGACCAATGTTGTGCAAAAGCTGTTCCAATATCTGTGGAGTCGCATAGAACTGTTCCCTCGGATTGAATAAATACTATATGGGGGTGGGAGGATGGAGTCATGTGTAGAAGTTCACGCAAGTGAGGAAAGTTCTCTGATCGCCATTCACTTGGGAGTGGCCAGAAACGATTCTTTTACACATGGCTCAAGCAGCTCACTACTTCCGGTCTTTGACCAAGTATCCTCTGGGTAGCCTAAGAACATCCGTTCGAAGGCGAGCTAAAGTGAGAAGGCGAAACATTCCCTACAAGGGTTGTGCGCTGGGTTTGGGACCCGCCACGTAAAAAACACCCCCAGTGAAGAGCTACAACCAGCCTCGGATGAGAGACCCCCCTTTTGATGACGACCATGGCAAACGAAATAAGGACTACGAATTGAGGGCATGCACCTGGAATGTCCGGTCCCTTAATTGGGAAGGTGCCGCTGCCCAGCTGGTTGATGTCCTCGTAAAGACAAAGGCTGACATCACCGCCGTCCAAGAAATGCGATGGACGGGACAAGGACAGAGACGAGTAGGTCCTTGTGACATTTACTACAGTGGCCATATAAAGGAGCGCAAGTTTGGTGTAGGATTCGTGGTGGGAGAGAGACTCCGTCGCCGAGTACTATCATTCACTGCGGTGAATGAACGTCTAGCCACAATCCGCATCAAAGCGAGGTTCTTCAACATATCGCTGATTTGCGCCCACGCCCCGACGGAAGAGAAGGACGATGTGACCAAAGATGCCTTCTATGAGCGCTTGGAGCGCGCTTATGAGAGCTGCCCCCGCCACGATGTCAAAATCGTGCTTGGCGACTTTAACGCCAGGGTGGGCAAAGAAGGTATATTTGGCACTACGGTCGGTAAATTCAGCCTCCACGACGAAACATCCCCAAATGGGTTGAGGCTGATTGACTTCGCCGGGGCCCGAAATATGGTTATCTGTAGTACTAGATTCCAGCATAAGAAGATTCATCAAGCTACCTGGCTGTCTCCGGATCGAAAAACTACCAACCAGATCGATCATGTTGTGATAGACGGAAGACACGTCTCCAGTGTTTTAGATGTGCGTGCGCTCCGAGGTCCTAACATCGACTCGGACCACTATCTTGTTGCAGCTAAGATTCGCACCCGCCTCTGTGCAGCAAAAAACGCGCGCCACCAAACACAAGGAAGGTTCGACGTCGAGAAGCTGCAATCACAACAGACAGCCGAACGATTTTCTACTCGGCTTGCACTCCTGCTCTCTGAGAGCACTCGTCAACAACTCGGTATAAGGGAACTGTGGGACGGCATTTCAAACTCCTTACGTACAGCTGCAACCGAAACCATTGGTTTTCGGAAAGTGCAAAAGAACAGCTGGTACGACGAGGAGTGCCGTGTCGCAGCGGAGAGAAAACAGGCTGCCTACCTCGCAACGTTACGATCGACCACTACACGTGCGGGATGGGATAGATACCGAGAGTTGAAGAGGAAGCGAGACGCATTTGTAGACAGAAGAAGAAAGAGGCTGAAATGCGTGAGTACGAAGAGCTTGATAAGCTGGCCGACAGGGGTAATGCTCGAAAATTCTACGAAAAAATGCGGCGGCTTACGGAAGGTTTCAAGACCGGAGCGTATTCCTGTAGAACCCCCAAAGGTGATCTAGTCACTGATGCCCAGAGCATACTTAAATTATGGAGGGAACACTTCTCCAGCCTGCTGAATGGCAGTGAACGCACAACACCAGGAGAAGGAGAACCCGATTCCCCAATCGATGACGATGGAGCAGACGTTCCATTACCCGACCATGAAGAAGTTCGAATAGCAATTGCCCGCCTGAAGAACAACAAAGCGGCAGGGGCCGACGGATTGCCGGCCGAGCTATTCAAACACGGCGGCGAAGAACTGATAAGGTGCATGCATCAGCTTCTTTGTAAAATTTGGTCGGACGAAAGCATGCCCAACGATTGGAATTTAAGTGTGCTATGCCCAATCCATAAAAAAGGAGACCCAACAATCTGCGCCAACTACCGTGGGATTAGCCTCCTCAACATCGCATATAAGGTTCTATCGAGCGTATTGTGTGAAAGATTAAAGCCCACCGTCAACAAACTGATTGGACCTTATCAGTGTGGCTTCAGACCTGGCAAATCAACAACCACCAGATATTCACCATGCGCCAAATCTTGGAAAAGACCCGTGAAAGGAGAATCGACACACACCACCTCTTCGTCGATTTCAAAGCTGCTTTCGACAGCACGAAAAGGAGCTGCCTTTATGCCGCGATGTCTGAATTTGGTATCCCCGCAAAACTAATACGGCTGTGTAAACTGACGTTGAGTAACACCAAAAGCTCCGTCAGGATCGGGAAGGACCTCTCCGAACCGTTCGATACCAAACGAGGTTTCAGACAAGGCGATTCCCTATCGTGCGACTTTTTCAACCTGCTTTTGGAGAAAATAGTTCGAGCCGCAGAACTAAATAGAGAAGGTACCATCTTCTATAAGAGTGTACAGCTGTTGGCGTATGCCGATGATATTGACATCATCGGCCTCAACACCCGCGCCGTTAGTTCTGCTTTCTCCAGGCTGGACAAGGAAGCACAGAAAATGGGTCTGGCAGTGAACGAGGGCAAGACGAAGTATCTCCTGTCATCAAACAAACAGTCGTCGCATTCGCGACTTGGCACTCACGTCACTGTTGACAGTCATAACTTTGAAGTCGTAGATAATTTCGTCTATCTTGGAACCAGCGTAAACACCACCAACAATGTCAGCCTAGAAATCCAACGCAGGATAACTCTTGCCAACAGGTGCTACTTCGGACTGAGTAGGCAATTGAGAAGCAAAGTCCTCTCTCGACAAACAAAACCAAACTCTATAAGTCACTCATAATTCCCGTCCTGCTGTATGGTGCAGAGTCTTGGACGATGTCAACAACGGATGAGTCGACGTTGCGAGTTTTCGAGAGAAAAGTTCTGCGAAAGATTTATGGTCCTTTGCGCGTTAGCCACGGCGAATACCGCATTCGATGGAACGATGAGCTGTACGAGATATACGACGACATCGACATAGTTCAGCGAATTAAAAGACAGCGGCTACGCTGGCTAGGTCATGTTGTCCGGATGGACGAAAACACTCCAGCTCTGAAAATATTCGACGCAGTACCCGCCGGGGGAAGCAGAGGAAGAGGAAGACCTCCACTCCGTTGGAAGGACCAAGTGGCGAAGGACCTGGCTTCGCTTGGAATATCCAATTGGCGCCACGTAGCGAGAAGAAGAAACGACTGGCGCGCTGTTGTTAACTCGGCTATAATCGCTTAAGCGGTTTCTACGCCAATTAAGAAGAAGAAGGGTGTGGGATACTGGTTAGAAGTTTGATGTCATGCCAAATTTTTTTGGAGGTTGATGAAGGAGAAATATGCGAGGTAAAAGTTTCAAAATTCTTTCTCTTGGCTGCCAACGGCGGCCAAACCCTTTTGAAATGAGCATTCGATTTTTTGAAGTTCATTATATTTGCATCCGTTATGGAGTTTCTTAGAGTTTTCCAGCATTCAATTTTTTGGGTGCGAAGGTTTTGAAGTTCTTTATTCCACCAAATGGGAGAGTCTTTGGAAATTTTTCTTGTACTTTGGGGAATTGATTTGTTAGCTGCCGAGCGTATAGTTTTTGTAATAAAAGAGGTTTCTTGGTTTATATTGCCTGTAGGCGAGCCTTTCATACTATTTAATATTTCTGCTTGAAATTTGTCCCAGTAAGCTAAGTCTATCTTAAATCGGGGGAGGTAAGTGTATTTTGTAGGATGTAGGACAGTAGCAATATTGATTGAAATTGGGAAGTGGTCACTACCTTTGAGTTCGGAAAAAACACTCCACTCGATTCTCGGAGACAGTTCGGGAGAAGAAAAGGAGAGGTCTACATTGGTGAACGTTGAATGAGTTGAAAAGTGGGTGGGAGCGCCATTATTAAGTAATGATAATTGGTGGTTTGTTAAAAAGTTTTCAATTATTAAGCCCCTTGAATTTGATTTGGGAGAGCCCCAAAGTGGGTTCCAAGCATTGAAGTCGCCAACCCATAGGAAAGGTTTGGTAAGCTGATGATATATACACTTTAGGTCGGATTCGTTAAAGATTTGCTGGGGGGGAATGTAAGTATTAACAACACAAATTGGATGGCTGAGTTTTAATTTGATTGATATGGTAGACAACGTTGAAGTAATATTAAAAATTTCATGAGGTATATGTCTTTTAACTAATATACCAACTCCTTGTTTAATAGTTTGTATGTTGTTTAAATTAAAAAAGTAGCCAGTGTATTGTTTGGGAAAGTATGTTTTTTGGATATTTGTTATTGGGATGTGAGTTTCCTGAATACATATCACATCTGGGTTCTTTTCTTTAATAAGTAATTGTAGCTCATGGTAATTGTTCCAATATCCATTCATGTTCCATTGGATTATTTTTAATACCATTGATAAAAATGAGAGAGAAGCAGAACGTGAGAATATGTATTCATGTCAATAGTCGTGTATGAAGTGTTTCGTTAATCTAGCATTTCGTTTTCAGATGTGTTTTGTTCTTGAGTAACGAGAACTTGAGAGAGAGTTGGAAGAGGTTGATAATATGATTGGAGTTGAGAGAAAGAGTATGGTGAGTTTGATTGAAGAGGTGGATTTATATTATAGTTTGTTTCTATTTCGTTTTGATCTGTGATTGGATGTGAGATTTCCAAAACCGGAGAGTTGGAAGAGTTATTTTGTTTGTTTATGTTGATAGTTGATGGAATGTTCTTATTTGTTGTTATTGCTGTATAAGATTCTACTTTCGGTTTATTTAGTAAAGTCTATGAACAATGATTCTTACAGACTAATGAAAAACTAGGATGCATATTAGAATTCTAAAATAATAAAATTACAATAACAAGAGTAGATAACTTAAACTAAAAAACAGAATTGAGGGTATTAATGAAGGATACCCTAGAGTGAGAAAAATCAAGTAGAACTTTCTCGGAGATCGAGTTAAACTCCCGCATAGCCCTCTTGAGGGGAGCATATTCAGCAAAATTAGTACTTTCCTTTTTGTAATAAAATGGCGAAATGGATCTGAGACAACGCTGGGGAGTATTGAAGTTGAGTTTCCCTAATAAGTAGGGACAGTCAATTTCCCCGTTAATTACATTGTAGACAAATGAAAGTGAGAGAACGGACCTTCGATTTTCCAGCGATTTAAGATGTAAAAGCAATAAACGCGATGTATACGATGGTATTGGGTCAACGAACTTTAAGGAGCGGAGAGCATATTTAAGAAAGATCTTTTGAACACGCTCGATCCTGTTAATTGACGATATGCAATATGGTCTCCAAATAAACACTGCATACTCCAAAATGGACCGCACAAAACATGTGTACAGTAATTTTAACGTGTAAGGGTCGGAAAAATTTGTAGAATTTCGACGGACAAAGCCAAGTACAGAAAAAGATTTTGAAGTGATATAGTTGATGTGATTACTGAAAGAAAATCTGTTGTCAAAGATTACCCCAAGATCTTTGATTTCAGTAACGCATTTTAGGACGCAATTAGAAATACTGTAGCTAGAAGATAATATGTTGCGTCCCCTACCATAGGAGATCTGTGAGCATTTATCTACATTCAGAAAAAGTTTCGATTTCAGGCACCAATTATGAAAAGTATCAATATCACATTGAAGTTTGAGTACATCTTGTGTGTTATTGATTAATGCAAAAATTTTTAAGTCATCTGCATATAACAGAAAGTTGGCGAAAGAGAAGCAACAGGAGATGTCATTGATAAACAGCACAAAGAGAAGTGGACCCAAGACGCTTCCTTGTGGGACTCCCGAAGACGCAGTGAATGAATCAGATGACACTCCATCAACAGTGACTACGCATCGTCTGTTTTGCAAATATGATTTAATCCACATCAAGAAGGCCGAGTGAAATCCTAGTGATGATAATTTTTTAATTAGAATATTATGTGATACTTTATCAAAGGCTTTAGAGAAATCTGTGTAGACACAATCTACTTGAAATCCAGCGGAGAATGCAGACATACAGTAATCACTAAAAACTGCTAAGTTTGACACAGTGGAGCGCCCAGGGACAAACCCATGCTGATTGACATTAATTATTGATTTTACTGCAAAATATAATTTATTTTTAACAGAACACTCAAAAATTTTCGAAATAGTAGAGAGTTTAGAAATAGGCCTGTAATTGCAGACATCATCCTTTCTACCACCTTTATGAATAGGGGTAATGCATGTCAATTTCCAGTCAGAAATGAAATCCCCGGTGGCGAGAGACTTATTGAAGATAAGCATGAGAGGATATAATAAGGCAGTGCAATTTTTTATAAATACGGGCGGAAGCCCGTCCAAATCCAATTTGGACGAGGACTTAATGTCACAAATAGCCTTAGCAATATCGTCCTGTGAAAGACACAGTGAGCCAAAATTTATGGATGGGAAGTTATCAGCTGAAAAAGTGGAACTAGTACCAGGATCATCTTGAACATAGTTCGATTTGAAAAATTCAGCGAACAAATTGGAGATTTCGACCGGAGTGCATGCCGACTTATCACCCCAGCGTAAAGCAGAGGGAATGGCCGAACACGCTCTTTTAGATTTTACAAAGTTCCAAAAGAACTTAGGGTTTGACTTAATTGTAGACTCCGTATTATTAATAAACCTTTTATAGAGGAACTTATCCAATTCATTAAACAGTTTTGTGTAGTGCTGATATTGAACAAAGGAAACATGAGATTTAGTTGAAGAGAATTTTCTAAAATATTTATTTCTAAGATTTTTTAGACGTTTAAGGTCCTTAGTGTACCAAGGCAACTTATATGGTTGTATGTGTTTGAGCGGGATATTATAATGACAAAATTCCTGGATTGATTTCTTAAAAATGGAAAACTATTAGCTGTATCAAGTCCCGATAGTAAATCATCCCATTTTATTTCAAAGAGCTGATTGTTGAGCCGTTCAAAGTCGCAAAATGCAAAATTAAAACCAAGCCCATCAATTGGTTTGACAGGGGCGAAAAGATAAGTATCCACCTCAAACGCTAGCGGTGAATGATGGATGGTGGCTGGAGTAATTGGAGAGAATCCATCAAGAATCCTAAATTTTAAATTATCACTAAGAAAGACTAGGTCAAGAAATCGATCGAGACTATTTGAATATGAGTTGATTTGTATCAGATTGAGACCAAGCAAGCTATCAATGAGAAATAACTCCTGAGAAGACGAAAAATTTGAAGGAATAAGAGCAGGACTATAGGAACAACCAGACCAGACGATATTGCTTAGATTAAAGTCACCCAAAACACAAATATTATTCTCTTTCACCTTGTTTAATACCAGCGAGGAAATATTATTTGCGTGCAACTTGTACAACTCTAGCGGACTATTAGGAGGGATGTATGAGACTGCAATGAACAGAGCATCATTGACACAGATACATAGTTGGTCCAGGATAGAATCTTCATTCTCAAGCATAATTAAGCGAGGACGATATTTGCGATGAACTGCTAAGAGAACTCCACCCCCTCTTAGACAGCCAGTTTTTTCGTGATCTCTGTCCTTGCGGAAGACATAATAGAGATTTGAGTCAAAGTATTCGCTATCGAAATAACTAGAATTCAGCCAAGTCTCAACAATAACGATAATATCGAAATCCAAACGTGACGAAAAATTGCGAATAATATTTGATTTACACCTAATACCCGATAAATTTTGGTAGTAGACCTTAAGACAGGAGCAAGTTGAGGAAGGTGCAGAAAACGTATGAGTAGAATTGCGATTAACAGCCGCGTCAACTAATCTGCAGCGCTGTTTTCCCCTCGCTTTAGAAAAAACTTAAAGGGACGCAGCTTAATGCCAGAAGGCCACACTGAAGAGGAGAAAACAGCATTAAAAAAAGATGGGGACACACCTAGCTTAAAGTTTATCCTCTTAAGAGTATTAACATCGGTATCTTTCTTAATTAATTTATAACATAGAAGATGCTCTCTATCAACATTAGCATGTTTAACAACAAAAGATATAATATCTTCCTCCGTGACTGAGTTCTTAAATGCAGATAAGTGAATCCATTTCTTGGGTATGACGACATCGAGATCAACATTGGCATTAACACCAACAACAGTTGAAGTGGCTGGGGACTTTTTGTTCTTAGTACTCACTTTTAACTTCAAATTTCTGTTAGCAGGAATTGAAGTAGAAGAGTTGTTTACAGAATCAACGGCGACAGAGTGAGCAGCATTGACAGCGACAGGTTGGCGAGCTGGTTTAGCAGCAGCTGTTGGATTGTTATTGGCTTTCGAGTGAGTGTTGATGTTCCTACCAACAGCGTCAGCATATGTATTGACATTATTATTAACAGCAGCAATAGAGCGAGCGGAGCAAGCAGCAGACGGAGCAGCCGAGAGTGCTTTCGAAGTAGCGGGAGCAAGATAATCCATACTCACACAATCAGTGGGAGCAGAAACAACAACTTTCGGCGACGGAGCATTTGTACTCGCAATAGTCGTAGAAGTAGAGATAGAGTTTGCAGTAGTTGAAGCTGCAGAGAGTACCTTCAGTGTAGCGGGAGCGAGATAGTTCTCACAGACGTTATCAGCAGGAACAGTGGTGTTAGACGGAGCAGCGATTGTGGAGTCACTGGTAACAACAGCAGTCGCAGCAGTGAGAGTGGGGTTGGCAGCAGAGAAATTGACATTGTCGGACAATTTCTTATGCACAGTGCAGATCTCTGATTTGAGTTCGTTAAGCATAGCGATTAACGATTTGCGATCATCACATAATTGCTGTATTAACGCGAGCGCCTTCGTTTGTTCACTTCTCAGTGAACTTACTTCCCGTAAAAGAGAATTAAGCACTACATTTTCTTTGTTATGATTGTTATGCTCCAACAAAGGTTCAGCTATTTCACTATTCGATTGTTCAGAATTTTGTTGTTGCGAACTTAAATTATAAGTGCATTGAACTTCGCGCACTGATGGCGACGCAGGCGGCGAGCGAATGGAATTTCTCCGAACTACCGCGCAGGCTTTACAATAAAGCATTTTTAGATTTCACCAAGAAATCTACATCAGCCTGTGATAAGTTCACGCACGACAAGTGAAATATTTGATTGGGCTGAGCACGGTCAGCTCTATACCCGCAAACACACGGCATTAATAGCAATAGAATAGAAAAATACGTCAAAAAAACGCGGAGCTTATTTAAGTTGTTTTTATTAGCATTATTGTTGTTTTCGTAAAAAAAATACGTCAGTGGATGCACATATGAGCTATTGGAAGAGTTCATTACGTTTGCTTGTTGTTTGTATATTTTTGTAGCTTTCCGCATTGAGCACTTGTTCGTAGA
>NW_026089945.1:0-41909 GCF_024586455.1 Bactrocera neohumeralis | reverse complement strand
TCAAAGCAGAAATAAAAACGTAAGATGAAAAACCTACATATATGGTGAAAACAATATCCATATTCATTATCCGAAAATAATTTTATCACTCAGGAAATCCAAAGTTTATTGGAAAAAGGAATTATAAGGCAAAGCGGAAGCCCATATAATGCTCCTGTTTGGGTTGTTCCGAAAAAAGGTATGTATAAATGCGGACGGTAGTCCAAAACTAAGAAAGGTCAACGATAATAACGGATAGATATCCAACGCCTAATCCAGACGTAAAACTCTTTAATTTGGGATCTAAATATTTCTCTACAATAGACCTTGAGTCTGGGTTTCATCAAATATTGATGGAAAAAAATGATATTGAAAAAACTGCATTTTCCGTGAATAATGGAAAATATGAATATTTAATAAAGTGCTCCAAGTATATTCAAAGAGCAATAAACAATTTTCTACACGAATGTATCTGAAAAGTTTGTCACGTCTATATTGACGATATTATAGTATACTCAAACCATTAAAAGAACATACACTCGCCAGAAAAATTATCCGTACACCTCGATTTGAAAACAATAAACTGAGAAATTTGTGATCAAATAACTCTTTGTATAAAAATAATATACAAAAGTTTTATTTAGTATTTTCACTACACTTTCCATAAGTTTTTTTTTAGAAAAAGTATTCGTACAATTTGAAATTAAGAACATAAAGGTAAATTGTTTTGTGAAAATTCAATATCCTAGTAACTGGTGGAATAGCCCTTACGTTTTAGGACCTCGGCAAGTCGTTGTGGCATTGAATGAACCAGTTTGAATGTGTCATGATTTGTAATTTTGGCCCATTCGTCCATGATTACATTTTGAAACACTTCTTTGGAGATTATAGTGTGTTGCCTGTCGTAAGAGGCGACTAAAAGACACGTGCACTGTGTCTGACATTAAAGATCTTGTTTAATCTGTCAGCATGGTCTAAATCAGAATAGTGCTATAATATTCAGCTGGAAGTCAAATTCTAAGCTTCATATTATAAACATAATATAAAGTGGCATTTGCCACAGCGACAAATGCAACCAGTCATTGAGTTTATGGCGACTCAACTGGTAGTAGCAAAAGCTACAAAAGTCAGACCAAAGACTTAAACCTGGTACCACGGGGAGCAGTTAGACCTTGGAGGTAACTCCAATCTGCTCATTGGGTTTGGCCCTTTGTGGAGATTCGTGGTGGCTGTGGTTTAAACCTAAATGTAGGTAGGAGAGTTTGTCTAATGTGAAGTCGCACTGCCGCCGTCTGGCGGACTAAAAGTACGGCAGAGTAGATGGGTCTCGAACCCGACCAAGGCGGATAAGGGTATCCCTATCCATCCGAACCAATTGGAACCAAGGTATAAGCGCAAAATGCGTTTATGCCTTGGGACGCTGATTAACGCATTGTATTGATCTACGTGCTTCTAACAATAGAAAGCATCGTGAGGTATGCTGTCGACAGTAGGTACTCACGTAAAACAAACGGATTCTCTGTCCCTATCTACTGATTCTATTGCTGTGATTCATAGAGTGAACACGTGTACTCGAATTGTTCTGTGAAAATAATTGAAAATATTGGATTTTTTAGTGATAGAATTTCGTGCTGGGAATTACAGGTAAGTACGTTTGTTTGTGGTTATTTTGAGCTAGGGGTTATTCATTTTCAATAAGCATAGGCCGTGGTAGCATAATTTTTCGTTTTTCAGTCATTTCAGAATTAATTTTTAATAACTTTTTCTGTTTACGAGTCGAAATGAAACTTGTTTGTGTGTGTGTGTCGTTTGTTCATTCACAATTTTTCACATTTGCTTGAGTAGGTTTTTGTTCTCGTCAAGGTAGTTTCGTTTGGGTGCATGAGCTTGCACAAAATTTTGAGGCAAGTGTTTTTACTTGAGTAGGGGATTTTTTGTGTTGTAGGTGCTGAGCTGTCACACAGTTTCAGTGCTGTACCGTAACGTTCAGTTGCCCGTGTTACGAGGGGGACTTGGGCAATTTTTGCATAATAGTTGGCGGTGCCTGTCCTTGTGCGGGAAGTGCTAGCTAACAAGTCGCAGTTTGGTCGTAGTGGTGAGCTTTTAAGCCCACGGTGTACTTGGTGCATTTTCCACATCGGTCGACTCGGGGGTGGTACGGGGACAAAGTTCCGCCCGGCACCCGTTTTGAGTGGCTTTTCCGAGCTTTTACTTGGGTTGTGGCGTTCCTTCGCCTTAGTTGACCGCTCGGGTGGCGACTGCTACCAAGCATTCTTGCGTGCTTGATAGTTTTTTCTGTGTGTTCAGTCACACGCGCCTGGCGAGCAGCTGTTCCAAGTTTTTGCCTGTACTCGTGGTACTGCGTTAGTGGTTTTTGTTTGCCGGCGGATCAGCCTACTTGGTAGGTAAGTTCCTGAGGCGGGGATGCCACAGCCAGCCATGTTGTGGCCGCAAAAAGAGTTAATGGGGAGTTAAGTGAGTTGGTTTTTGGTGCCAAGCACTTTGAGAAGGAGGATGCGAAAGGTGTCAATGCACCACATAGCCACAATTATAGACCAGCTGAACATCTTATGATGTCAACTGTCTGCCCGATTTACTGTGGCCGTGGCTGTAGTATTGCCTTACTTCAGGAGCCCTACGCCATTAATGGTGTGGTTAGGGGTCTTCCTGGAGGTTTCAGGCTCTTTTCGGACCTTGGGGTTAATGCTGTGATAGCTGTGAATAATCCGAGCTTTGATTTTGTAGTTTTGGATTCATCACAGCTGGGTGTTTGTGCAGTTATAGAGGGGGTGTTCGATAGTATGGTTGTGGCTAGTTTGTACTGCAAATTTAGCGAGCCTCTAGACCACTACCTGGGATACATGGATATGCTTCTACTTCTTGTAGGTGGTAGTCCATTTATCTTTGGGGTTGGATGCGAATGCCTCGTCCTCGATGTGGTTCAGTAAGGTATCTCGGCATTCTGGATATCGAGGCCACATTCGAGGTGAGGCGTTAAGTGAATGGGTGATGGCTAATAGCCTCCACGTTGTGAATGAGCCCAGTGAGTGGTATACTTTCGGTGGGCCTGGGAGTGTGAGTGATATTGGCATGACGTTTATGAATGAGGCAGCAAGTAGGGCCTTTAATGTTAGGTGGGCCTCGATCCCCTCCCCCGTCTTATGAGAGTCCATTGCGGCGATGGCGTACACTGGTACTGACTGGAACCAATATGGACTCTCAGTTAGGGATGCGGTGTTGGAAATACCGCTTATAGTTTTTGAGGAGTTGGGCGTGGACGATCAAATTGCTCATCTCTGTGGGGTAGTTTGCAGGGTTAACGATAGGGTTTTTGGTAGATATGAGTGTTGTAGGGTCAGCAAAATTAACGCGTGAGCTAACCTTGAAGAGGAGGACTGTCAGGCGATTGAGGCGAAAGTTTCAACGCGGCCAACAGTTCAATTCTGATAGGTTGTCCCAGCTTAGGTAAGAATTTAGTTGTGCGGATAAGGAGTATAAGGAAATGTTAGTCAAAATTAAGGAGGATAAGTGGAGAAGTTTTGTTCGGGAAAATGGGAACGACCCCTGGGGTCAGGTCTATAGTATCTGTCGGGGTCGTAGAAGTCCGGATATCACCTATCTTCGCGTCGGTGACACTCTGTTATCGTCGTGGAGAGAGTGTGCGGGGGTTCTGTTAGGTGCGTTCTTTCTCATGTCGGAGGGGCAGGTACCTCAAGCACAGGAGGTACCTGTCCCTCCATTAGATGATGGGGAGTTGGGGTACGCCTTTGGCTTGGTTAGGTCTAATCAGACCCCAGGTTTTGATGGTTTGAACAGAGAGATATGCAAAAGCTTGTGGAAGTTCATTCCTGAATACCTGGAGGCTATTTATGATAAGTGCGTCTGGGATGGGTATTTTCCATGTGAGTGTAAAAAAGCTGTTGATGTTCCTCTCCTGAACGATCCTCGCTTTTATTGGGGCATCAGTCTCCTTCCAGTACTTGGAAAAGTGCTGGAAAGAGTAATGGTGGAACGACTTCAGGAGCTAACGAGGGGTATGTGGTCGGATAGGCAGTTTGGGTTTAGGGAAGGACGCAGTGTAGTGGACGTTTGGATGTTTGTTCAAAATGCTGTTACGGATAATGTCAACAAATATGTCCTTGGCATATTTGTTGACTTTAAGGGGGCGTTTGATTACCTAAGTTGGGATCGGGTGATGCAACGACTGGAGGAACTTGGCTATCGGAAGCTGCTCTTTGGCGGAACTATTTTTCGGACAGAAAAGCCTCTCTAGTTGGTATGAATGGAAATGTGGAGATTGAGGTGGTTTGTGGCTGCCCGCAGTAGGCTGCAGTGTAGACTTTGTAGGTGTTGTGCGTATGCGGATAATCTTCTTCGTTTGGTTGAAGGTTGTTCGCGGTGTGATCTAAAACGGGCGGGAGGACAATTTTTAGAAATTGAAAATTTTCGGTGTTTAGGTAGGGGGTTGACATATTTATGGATAAAACGGTGGCAATGTTGCTGAAAGATAGATTGTCGCCGTTTCGTCCACCGATTGCCGTGACGCAAGTTTTAAACAATCAAGCACTAATTATTTAAAAGCCTGAATAATCTTACGGTATTATCTTCACTATAATATGAATTTAATTTACACTTCAGTCTAAGTAACACGTGGCAGGTTATCCTAACATCAAAAATTGAAAAAGTGAGAGTAATGGAATATTTTATTGCAAATTATTTGTCCATTGATAAGATAGCTTACATCTCAATTTTCAATCGTATTTTTTTTTTATTTCAAATTCTTTGTTTATTATTTGGCAGTGACAATTGTCCGTTAGCTACAAAAGATTCCAACAGATGGCGCTAATTATTGATTGCATTGCGTAAGTATTCACCAGATGGCGCTATGCTAAAAATTTAAACGTATAAGGTACACATAACTTAAATTTATTTTCAATTTTTATATACATATATATAAATTTAGGTTATTCCTTAGTTTCAGCAATACGTAGTTATTATGTTATTATATTTGTATTTTTAACATAGCGTCATTTATTGAATTCAATCCAATCAATAATTATCACCATCTGTTAGAATCTTTTTGAGCTAAGGTACAATTGTGACTGTCAACTAGTAGACAAAGAATTTGAAATAAAATAATATTGCGATTGAAAATTGAGATGTAAGCTATTCTATCAATAGACAAATAATTTGCAAAAAAATATTTTATTATTCTTATTTTTTAAATTTTTGATGTTAGGATAACCAGCCACGTCTTACTTAGTCTACGTCTTGGGCCTTAATAGACCAAGGATCACAAAGATCATTTATTGCGTCCAGGGCAAAAAATAGGTTACAACTGCCTACAAAATTAGCCAATTTTGAAATTACGGGAATGGGTGGAAGAGTAGTTCAAAACTCAAATAAAATCTGCCCCATTACCCTAATTTCCCCCCAAGCGGATAAGCGCATTCAAGCAGATGCAATAGTCTTACCGCTTCCAAGCTATCATATAAATAGCAAGCATTGGCAAAAGGTTACACACCTAAAGTTAGCAGATCCCAACTGCAACACCCCCGCTCAAATAGACCTTCTATTAGGCAGCGACCTTATATCACAAATTATAATAGAAGGTGTTGAAAAAATTTCGAAAACACTACTGGCGCAAAATACCATTTTCGGTTGGGTCCCAAGTGGACTAGTTGCGGTACCAGTCACTACAATGACAACTCAAGTTGAGGAAATCTCAAACGAGTACCTCAATTCACAATTGAGAAAATTTTGGGAGTTAGAAGAACTTCCCCCCATTTCAATTACAACACCAGAAGATCAGTATTGTGAGAACTTTTACAAAGCCGCAACTACTAGATCAGATAATGGTCGGTATGTCGTACGACTACCTCGAAAACAACAATTTCCAGACACACTCGCCTTAGGTCACTCTCGCACCTCTGCAATACAGCAGTTTCTAAGTATGGAAAAAAACCTACTTAGAAAAGGTGAGCTTAAACAACATTATGATGGAGTCTTAGAAGAATACCTCCACTTAGACCACATGGAAGAAGTAAGCCCATGCGAAAAAATCATAAAAGGCAAATATCACTCATTCTACTTGCCACATCATGCAGTAGTAAAGCCTGACAAAAAAACCACTAAGGTTAGAGTTGTCTTTAATGCCTCGAGATCCACTAGCTCGGACTAGCTCACTAGATCGTATATACAAATACGCTTTCAATGGGGATGTCGAAAAAATGTATCGACAAATAATGGTACATAAGGATGATCAAGATTTTCAGCGGATTATTTTCCGAAAATCTGCCAATAGTCCACTACGCGACTTTAAATTGAAAACAGTTACCTTTGGCGTAAACTGTGGCCCATACCTCGCAATTCGTACACTCCACGAACTGGCAGAAGACACAAAGTCAGAATTTCCTTTGGCAACACAAGTCTTAAAAACACAAACGTATGTAGACGATATACTGTCTGGGAGCCACAGCCTCTCACAAGCATACGAGTCCTTATCACAAGTGATAAAGGCCCTCAACACCGCAGGGTTTCCACTAAAAAAGATCACAGCTAATCACCCAAGTATCTTAAAAAATATACCAAACGATAACAAATTGGATACTAATTTCCTTATCTTTGAAAAGGAAAGTATAACAAAAACACTGGGCATCCAATGGAATGCGATATCGGACCAGTTCTCATACACGACAGAGTCCATAACCGAATTATCCGCCATAACAAAGAGGCAAATTTTATCCTCAATGGCAAAACTTTTTGACCCCGCAGGATGGTTTGCGCCATATGACAAGCAAAAATCCTGATTCAAGAATTATCCGGAACCTGGGACGAACAAGTAAACCTCTTCGCTTAGAAAAATGGTCCCGTTTGCTAATAACGACATTTCAAAGATACAAATTCTGGTGGGTAAACTATTCCCCCGAATACAAAGTGGAGCTACACGGCTTCTGCGACGCCTCTGAAAAGGCATATTGTGCCACTATATATGTGCGCACACAAAGCAATACCGCAACCACAAGCCACCTACTAGTGGCAAAAGCAAAAGTTGCGCCTCTAAAAACGCTAAGTCTTCCACGACTTGAACTCTGTTCAGCTCTGCTACTAGCAAAACTAGCTTCCATGGTGCAGACCCACTGAGACATGGCGAAATACAAATTATATCTATGGTCTGATTCTAGCCTGGTTAGAAAAGCCACCACACGCGTGGGAAGCCTATATTTCTAACCGAACGGGGCAAATACTTGACCTAGTAGGAGCAGCCACTTGGCGACACTTAGCCAGTGCTGACAATCCTGCTGATCTAGGTATAAGAGGGTCCAAACCTCTGCATCTCGCCACCACCAACCTATGTTGGAATGGCCCTCAGTGGTTAACAGAATCTCGCGATTCTTGGCTACAATCGCCACTGCGCAATATAATTGCCCCCGAAAGTCGAAAAATCGACACCTACCACACAATATTGGATGATAATGACATCCTTGAACGATTTTCATCGTTCCCCCGAGCCCTCAGAGTAGTCGCCTATATGCTCAAGTTCTTAGAGCGGCTTAAACTTAAAGTTAAAGGAGCAACTTGCCCCCAATGCGATACATTGACGCATCAAGACTTACAAAAGGCAAAGGTCGCTCTTATCGCATCAACCCAAACACGCTACTTCAGCCGCGACATGGGGTTACTAAGAGAATCGAAGCCAATTGACAAAAAGAGCTCTCTCTTAATACTAAACCCATTTATAGACGCGAAAGGTCTGCTTCGTGCAAAGGGCCGGCTTGCTAATTCCAGCCTTACGTATAACGAACGCCATCCCATAATAATACCAGAGAAATCCTCATTTGCCACCTTATTCATCAATTATATTCATATACTCATGTTACACGCCGAACATCGCCTCATGCAATATATGGTACGCCAAGAGTATTACATCCCACGTCTGAAGCCCCAAATTAAGAAATGTATTTTCATGTGCAAGATCTGCACTATGCATAAGCAAAAAATGCGAACGCAGATTATGGCAGCACTTCCACCTGAACGCTGCAATTTCGCTCTGCCTTTCACCACCATATTTATCGATTTTTCTGGGCCTTTTCAAATAAAGGCGTCCATGCTAAGGTCTCCCACTCTCATGAAAGGCTATGTGGCTGTCTTTGTATGTTTCACGACAAAGGCAGTACACCTAGGGCTATGCACTAATCTGACTACGGACGCTTTTCTCGCGGCATTTGTTCGCTTCGTCGCTCGACGTGGCTTCCCATCAAAACTCATGAGCGATAATGGCAAAACATTCATTGGAGCTCAACGAGCCACAGAAAAACAGTTTGTGGATTTCTTTAAACAAGTATCACCTGACATCGTACAAAAGTACGCCCCTCAAGGTATCAATTGGCAATTTATACCCCCAAGCGCTCCTCATATGGGTGGTTTATGGGAATCAGCTGTAAAGAGCTTCAAATCTCATTTCAAAAAGATAGCTGGCAGCTACAAGTTCAATTATGAAGAATTCACTACATTATTAACTAAAATCGAAGCCGTTCTCAACTCACGGCCCCTCACGGTTCTCTCGCAAGATCCCTCCGATTTCACAACCCTAACTCCAGGGCATTTTCTAAAAGGAGCACCCATTCTGGCCACACCTGAGCCAGGCGTGGAGTCGCTATCCTTACTAAATAGATGGGAAAGAATTAAAATTCTCCATCATAATTTCAGTCGCAGATGGAAAGAAGACTATATCAAGGACCTCCACAAGAGGTACCGATGGAAAATTACAGAAAATGCGCCAAAGATTGGAGATTGTGTCCTGATACAGGACGAGTGTCTCCCCCTACCGAATGGCGGCTTGGCCGCATAGAGAAGCTTTACCAAGGCTCCGACGGTCATATTCGCGTAGTCGATCTCCGTACGCAATCAGGAAAATTAACAAGACCGCTCGTTAAGCTATGCTTTTTACCGACCGCCGATCGAAACGTAAGCTTTTGTTCGTCGAGAGAGGACTTTACTTACTAGAAGAAGATCGAAACGTAAACGATAAAACCATCCAATAAACCCGATAAAATAAATATTATAAAATAACAAACAAAACTACCTAATTATCGATCAACTTGACGATCCACTTATGCCATAACGTGGCAGCCAATATCCAATCTATGCAACGATTTTACAATTAAAATAACACTCTTCCATACAGATGAACATGGATGCAGACATGCCACTCGCTCCGATGCCAACCATTCGCTCGACTATCCACGTGCCACGCCAAGTGGCAGCTCCAGTTGCGGCTGGCCCAGTCGCAGCTCCCCGAACCACCACATCCACGGGTCCTCGTAGTGGAACGCGAGCACTGCCGTCAACGCCCATATCAGCAGCAGAGCCGCACCGCATCAGGTGCCCAATATGTCGTCGACCGCACCGGCCAATAAGCCGGGATTTACGATCGCGTCGACAGCCAACCGCTTCATCCTCCCGTACCCGGCGGCAACAGAACAGGATGTTGACACGACGTTGTACAGAAGCCCTTTCTTTTCGCTCCATTCAGACCTAAGCAGTTGCCAAACAGTTCTACCTGTTGGCAAATATTCGCCTAGGGGGGCCGGGATGGCTAAATGAGCTTCAGTCGCCTGGCCCACACAACACATAACCAACATCGAGCACCTAACCACAACAATAATCCCGCATCCAGAACACTCTACACTTCTTATTCTTCTTAATTGGCGTTGACACCGCTTACGCGATTATAGCCGAGTTAACAACAGCGCGCCAGTCGTTTCTTCTTTTCGCTACGCGGCGCCAGTTGGATATTCCAAGCGAAGCCAGGTCCTTCTCCACTTGGTCCTTCCAACGGAGCCAGGTCTTCCTCTTCCTCTTATAGAAGATGGTACCTTCTCCGTGCGGGTACTGCGTCGAATTACTTTCAGAGATGGAGTGTTTTCATTAATCCGGACAAAATGACCTAGCCAGCGTAGCCGCTGCCTTTTAATTCGCTGAACTATGTCGGTGTCGTCGTATATCTCGTACAGCTCATCGTTCCATCGAATGCGATATTCGCCGTGGCCAGCATAAAATAACCATAAATCTTCCGCAGAATTTTTTAATGCTCTCGAAAACTCGCAACGTCGACTTTATCGGATGCTGTCATCGCCCAAGCCTCTGCACCATATAGCAGGACGGGAATTATGAGCGACTTATAGAGTTTAACTTTTGTTCGTCGAGAGTTTAAGAGAGGACTTTTGTTCGTGGAGACAGGCGCGATAGAACCCTATATGCGATGTTGAGGAGGCTGATCCCACGGTAGTTGGCGCAGATTGTGGGGTCACCTATTTTATGGATTGGGCATAGCAGACTTAAATTCCATCGTTGGGCATGCTTTCGTCCGACCATATTTTGCAAAGAAGCTGATGCATGCTCCCTATTAGTTCTTCGCCGCCGTGTTTGAATAGCTCAGCCGGCAGTCCGTCGGCCCCTGCCGCTTTGTTGTTATTGAGGCGGGCAATTGCTATTCGAACTTCTTCATGGTCGGGTAATGGAGAGTCTTCTCCATCGTCATCGATTGGGGAATCGGGTTCTCCTTCTCCTGGTGTTGTGCGTTCACTGCCATTCAGCAGGCTGGAGAAGTGTTCCCTCCATAATTTACTCTGTTAGAATCTTTTGGAGCTAAGGGACAATTGTGACTGCCAACTAGTAGACAAAGGATTTGAAATAAAGTAATATTGCGATTGAAAATTGAGATGTAAGCTATCCTATCTATAGACAAATAATTTGCAACAAAATATTCCATTATTCTTATTTTTTAAATTTTTGATGTTCGGATAACTAGCCACGTCTTACTTAGACTGAAGTGTAATTCATATGTAGTGAAGATAATACAGTAAAATTATTCTGGCTTTTAAATAATTAGTGCTTGGTTGTTCAAAACTTTAATTAAAGTAAAAGTAACTAAATTTAGTTATCGAGCTTCCGTTTGCTTGTCATGTTATTGATTTATTTCATTGATAATAGCTAATCGATATACACAAATTTATTTACCAATTTGCAGATAATTTAAAGGTGATTAATAATGCTTTCTCTAAAAGTTAATCTTTATACATAACGTATCAATAAAATCACTCAATAACATGAGAAGCAAACGGAAACTCGATAACTAAATTTTCATGGAACCTTAGCACCTCTTATGATCAAAATACATATAGTACAGTATGTCAAGAAACTCTTTACACACTGAAAAAAACATATTATTTGACTTTGCATACAAAAATAACGCCTTTTGTTATTAATTTTCAATATTTTTTTTAATGCAGATGTTTAAAAATAAAAACAATACAACGAGAGAGAAAATTTTAAAGCAAAAAAATATGAGTTTACACAATTTTGACACTGTCAAGAAACTCTTTACACAAAGTACTTAAGCTACAGTTTAATTAATATGTATATTTAACAACTTATACTATCTTAAACTAATTTAAGTATTTAGTGTGACCCCCCTTAGCTTCAACTACGAGCCTGGTGCGATTTTTCATGGAACTGACCAGCTTTTGTACACATTGCGCACGACAAACTAGAAGCGACATCTGTCAAATATTAAAATTCACACGTTCTTAAGGACACAGTTATGTAGTTGTGCAGCTGCCTCAATACCTGTGTCCCTAAGAACGTGTGTATTCTAATATCTGTCGCGCTAGTTAATAGTAACAAACATCAAAACAACCTTTTGTTTCAGTAAACAGAATGCAGAAACAACCTTGAGTTCGAACAACTGAAATGCACTATAACTACAAGAAACAATCCTAAACAAACAAGTATCAAAAAAACATTGAGTTTGAATAGCACAACAACCTTATCTTAAAACAAGCAAATGTTTTTAAGCAAACAATATATATGTATGTAAACAAACCTAAACAAATAATATAATCTGTACCTTAACAAAGTATCAACTAGTAATAAGTAAACACTAGTAATAACCCCCGATAATCGGGGGACTCCGTTATTTAAAATGAAAAAAGTAAAAAAAAAAAAATTTTATAAAAACTCAATTTATTCAAGTACTTTATGGAAAACTACATTCGTAGTGGTTTTATTTTGGTCGTAAGTCTTAACTTTGATACCTTGAGAAGATCGTACTCGACTAAATGCGACATACAGCTGGCCATGCGTAAAACGATCCTCCTTGAGGAAAACACCAACTCTTGCTAGAGTCTGCCGTTGAGATTTGTTTATTGTTATTGCGAATGCTACAATTATTGGAAATTGGCAACGCTTTAAAATAAAAGGAAGTGTTGATTCGCTGGGCTGTAAATTTATACGGGGCAATAAAATTTGTTTCCCTTGTGATTCACCGGTTAAAATTTCGACCTCCAAACAATTACAATGTAGTGCTTTTACTATCAAGCGAGTCCCATTGACCAACCCTTCATATGTATTAAGATTGCGGTTTAACATCACAACTGTTCCAACCTTAAGCCTTAACTCATGGGGCGCTACTCCACAGAAATTAACGGAGTTTAGAAATTTTGTAGGGAATCCGACATGGTGTTGAGGATCTTCAGAAGCGACAGTATCCACGCTATAATATACCCTTTCTTCACCGGGCAACATATTTACTATTTCGCTATTTATTATCGTACAGTGATCATTTTTTGGACACAAAATTACCCGATCCTTTAAATGGTTTTGACTAATAACACCAGACTGAGGCTGAAATACCCAATCCACTAAATTTTCATTTAGCAAAATTATTTCTTCTGGTATATTGATTTTCGACTCTGGAGAGAGCTCTCGACCTTCTCCAATACGCAAAAGAAAACTGTTGTATAAGGATTCTTTAGAACGCATATTCGTTGAGAGTTTGAGACACCTAAAAAATTTCCAAAGTGAGCACCGTTTCAAACAATTACCAACTATAGCGGCGCGTGAGCTATTGGGTACCACAGGAAGAACTTGCATGAAATCACCACCTAATAAAATAACCTTTCCGCCAAAAGGTATTTCATTTTGGTGAATATCACGTAATAATCGATCTAAGCAAAGTAGCATGCTAATTCGGCGAGCATTGCGATTTTCTTCTCTGGCCCTCTGTTCCTCTTCGCGTTCAACCTGCGCCATATGCTTATACTCATTTGCCAAGGGGTTAATATTTGAAAGCATTTCGTGGATTTCTCTCAGCAAATACCTATCGCAGTTTGAATTATGTTGTGCCCTTGTATCAGTTGCTTGATCCGTGTCAATAATAAACAGCTGGGCGTAGGAGGATTCTGAAGGATGATCTGCATGCAATGGACCTACCCTATGATATATTGATCCATGTATTCGGAAGCAATATGGTCCGCGCCATGTAGGCTCCGCAATTCTCGCTTCGAATGATGCAAAAGCAAACGAACTATTTAGCTGCCGAATATTCTCCAAATAGTGTCCCCGCCAAGAGCTCAAATCATTTTCTAACACAGCTTTCAAAAACTCAGGTACACGTAATTCTTGAAGTTTAACTTTTCCGCCATGACAACATGTCGTAAAGCCATTTCTTACCTAGTAACAATTTCAACCAAATATTAAGACAATAAGTATGTATGTACATATATTACGAATATAAAACAATTAAAAGTACAGGTACCTTTTCACTTCCGAAATGTTTTGCTTTACAGTGTAAACATATATTAAGCAAACCCCCAAGCGAACTATACTCAGGAATAACTACGGAGTTTAGGGCAGCTTTGAAATAACTTGCCATAGATCCTGCATGACTACGGCTCTAATAAAACAGGTCAATTTATATACATACATACATTAACAATTAAAAATTCCTTTTTATCTATAACATTCACCTCTTCGACCTGTTAAACTCCCTTTTCGTCTAATTCGCCTTTTGTTTGGCATTTTATTTTTAATAATTAATCTGAATCTGAACTGAAATTCGATGTAGTATGTATGTATTCGCTGGTAATAGCCGCCTTGACTTTTGGAAGAAAACTGAACTGACTCAAAGCTTACCTAACGCAATAACACTTCTAATCAAAATAACGCCGACAACAATATTTCTGTTAGATTTTGCACTTGCGTCTTCGCCCATACATATGTTTGTAAGTATGTATGTGTGAATATAAAACAAAGTAGAGTGCGCATGTCAAAGCGCAGTGTTCCTTAGCTCGTACATACATATTCGTGCAACACAGAAGAGAGCGCATGTCAAATCGTAGATAGCGCCTTAGCGCATGCATATGTATGTATGTACCAGTCTCTTTTCTTGCTCTCTCGCTTGCAGCTGATCTGTTTTCTGAGCTGGCAACAAAACACAATCAGGGTGCCGTCAACCAGCAGTTAGTGAAAAAGGCGGGATGCCAGAAAAGCAGCGCTATAATTACTTGACGAAATTAGTGTGAAATGAAACTGTGCGAACATATTTTGGCAAAATAAATGTTTATGTGAATTAATTAATGATTTTGCACTTTAGCATTTACATATACATATATGTATGTATGCATTTTCAAAGTGTTTAATTTAGTGTTTTGTATAATTTATTAAATACCCAAGTTAATATTTTTCAGCAGTGGATTCATTGGCAAATGTTATAAAACAATGCGAGTTTTAACAGCTCTCTCTCGAACCAAAGAGTCTCGTATCAAGTTATCTATGCTTATTGTCATTTTGCTACCGAGCAGACAACATTGTTGTTGTTAGATTTCGCACTTGCGCCTTCGCGGATGTGGGTATGTGTGTAACGAAAGCAAATGACAGAAATATTTTTAATTATTCATTCTCTTACATATATACTCTTTTCTGTAGAAGCGCTGCTTATATTAGCTTAATGTAAAAATAGAAGAACTTTAAACGCAAATACATCAAAAGTGGTTCAATGAATTTAAAATCTGTAAAATTTGTGCAAAGTTTTAGATCGCACACTTTACTTTGATGTATTATATGTCTCTGTACGTTTTGTAGATCTCTGGAAATAAGCGCCTTGTCTTAGAATAATATATACATAGATACTAGTTAGTATAAATAGAAGTAAGAAACATGTAATAAGTTAGTCTTAAGAGTATAATCGGAAAAATATTTTCGAATGGACAAATATTATAAATCGACAGCTCCGTTGATGCCACTTTTCTGACTTCTTTCTGTGAAGAAGCATCAGAAAGTGGTTCAATTTATGATTTTTAGCTTTTGCCATCGTCGCGAAAAGACGCTTGTAGGCAAAGGCATGCTCGGGGAGATGTCGCGACGTCTGTTTTTATGAATGAAGCGAGGTCGTTTTTGTTGTAAAATTTACTACATTTGGGCTTTGGCAAATTGACTTTTGATGCTTCTGCTATTTGAGCAACTGTTGTTTTTGTAGAACAATGCTTCAATTTTTTGTTGGTGACATATTGTCATGTGTACGCATATGTATGTGAGCATGCTTGTGCATTATTTGTTCGGAAGTGTATACAAATATATGTATGTATGCACATATAAGTATATATGAATGTATGCACAAGCAAATTAATGCGCGCAAAAAATCATGATTTGATTTTCTGAACGCGCACATGTGTATACATATGAGTAAATAATAAGATTAATATGATAGCCTATATATGTATGTATTTATTATTAATAATAAAAATATTTTAAACAATATTAACTTTTTATTTATTTAATAATAGAAAAATTTGTTTTCTTATCGGTCACCACGCTCAAAAAGTGTAACTTGAATTAATATCAAAGAAAAAGAAATACTGCATGAATAAAATAAATAAATAATTATAACTGCATAAGTTGATATATGTATGTATAATGCTATGCAATAGCCTTACCGCGGCAGTCCCCGAGTGCCACACGTTTTTTTTTTCAAATTCTTTGTCTATTATTTAGCAGTGACAATTGTCCGTTAGCTCCAAAAGATTCTGAAATAAAATAATTTTGCCATTGGAAATTGAGATGTAAGCTATCCTATCAATAGACAAATAATTTGCAACAAAATATTCTATTATTCTTACTTTTTAAATTTTTGATGTTAGGATAACCAGTCACGTCTTACTTAGACTGAAGTGTAAATTGAATTCATATTGTAGTGAAGATAATACAGTAATATTATTATGGCTTTTAAATAATTAGTGCTTGGTTGTTCAAAACTTTAATTAAAGTAAAAGTAACAAAATTTAGTTATCGAGCTTCCGTTTGCTTGTCATGTTATTGATTTATTTCATTGATAATAGTTAATCGATATACACAAATTTATTTATCAATTTGCAGATAACTTAAAGGTGATTAATAACGCTATCTCTAAAAGTTAATTACATAATGCAGTGTTTTTCAATCTTTCTGATTTCGCGACTCCTTTACAGGTTGAAATATTCTGGCGACCCCCTTGTGTCATAGTAAGTCAAAGAAATAAATTCATTTTAATTAAAAGACCACATATATTAGGTAATAAGTTTTTCCTATTTGTCAAATTTATCTATTATTCGTGCGGGTCATACTGCGTCGGCGACGGCGAAGTGCCACACCGCACGGCATGATTGTCGTTGCGGTAACAGCAAGCGACGGCGCGCGCCACCCGCAATATTCTTTTGTTTCAACTCTCATCACTCAGTTAAGCGTAGTCGCCGATGAGTTCAGACGTCATTATTTTGTTTTTTCGCTTGCTCTGCGCGTTTATAAAATGGATAAATTTCTCAAAAGATCGCAGCCTTCAACATCTGGTACGAGTATCAATAGCGGTGGTGGTGAATCGAATCCGAAAAAAATAGATATTACGATGACAGTTATTTGAAATACGGGTTCACAGTCATAAATAATAAACCTCAATGTGTAATTTGCGGCTATGTTTTATCACGTGAGAGTATGAAACCGTCAAAGCTTATGCGGCATCTCACAACCAAGCATCAAAAAGAAGCTGATAAGCTGATGGATTTCTTTGAACGAAAGTTGAAAGCTCTTAGTCAGCAGCAGCAAAATACTATAATTCAGGTAAGTAAGAAAATAATGAAAAAAGCGTGGGGTGCACTATAAATCAGCTCTTAAAAAGCGCCCCACCCTTTTTTCACAATAATACTATTTTTTTTATTTATTTATTTTCCATATTAACAATTATTTTTGATTTTTTAGTTTACGTTATCGTCAAAGAGTGTTTTTTAGTTTTTTTATACTATATTTTTACTGTTGGTGTTTATTTCTTTATTATTTGCATACAACTTTTGATTATACTTAATTTCGGTGTGCAAAGGTTCCGCGTCCTTAATTTTTATTGTCTGTTCACTTGTATATTGTTTGGTTTATTTTCAGGCATCCAGTGTCAACGAGTCAACATTATTAGCTAGCTACACAAGTCGCATATCGAGTTGCTAAAGCAGGGAAACCACATACATATGTACAATTGCCGAAAATCTTATTTTGCCAGCGGCACTCAATATGGTGGAAATTATGGTCAGTAAGCAGGAGGCAAACAAATTAAGAAAAATAACGCTTTCTGACAGTGATATTTCACGCAGAATAAACGATATGGCCAAGGATATTCAAGAACAAGTAGTCGAAAAACAAAAGAATAGCCAACATTTTGCTTTGCAGTTCGATGAATCTACAGATGTTTCCGACTGTGCACAATTTGTAGTATTTGTGCGCTTTGAAGCAGATGACAGTATTACGGAAGTAATCTTATTTTGCAAAGCACTTCCTGCAAACACTACTGGCCAGTGTTTGTACGATATGTTTTTAGGAAGCACTTGCGACTACGATATTGATTGTAAAAAATGTATCGCTATTTGTAGCGATGGCGCTAAAGCTATGACTGGCAAAAATAGCGGACTCATTGCAAAATTAAAATCGATAATACCAAACATATCCTAGACACACTGTTTTCTTCATCGACAGGCTCCAGCTGCTAAGGTACTACCTTCTGATTTAAATGACGTGCTCAAGGAGGTAATAAAAATTGTGAGTTCTAACAAAGGTAAAGCCTTGCATACCCGGCTATTCAGAATCGTTTGTGAAGATATGGGCTCGCTTCATCAAAATCTCCTTTATCACACAGAGGTCAGGTGGCTATCAAAAGGAAAGGTATTGACAAGAGTTCTGGAACTGAGAGCTGAATTGTTAATGTTCTTACAAGATGCAAAATCAGAATATGCTTACCCTTTTTCTGACCCTATTTGGCTCTTGAAATTTGCATTTTTGGCAGATCTTTTTAGCCACCTTAACAATTTGAACAAGAACCTTCAAGGAAGAGAAGAAAATATTTTAACAGCTAAAGATAAAGTAAAAGCATTTCACGCAAAACTTCGTTTGTGGTCGACCTCTCTGCAAAACAAAATGTTTGAGTGTTTTCCGTGTGTTCAGAAGATTGTTGAAGATAATGCATCAGACCAAAGTTTTGCAGTATCGGCTCATATTCCTTGCATGATACAAAGCTTGCATAATTTACAAGAGAAACTTTTGCCATACTTTCCAGACTTGCACTCTGATGCTGACAATGGGCGTAGATTGATTTTAAACCCTTTTTTTTGACAAATCAATAGATCTGGCTGACGTTAACACAAAAATGAAAGAATGTCTTCTAGAATTAGCTACTGATGGCATGCTTAAAATGGAATTTTATTCGCAAAGTGTCGACGTATTTTGGATGAAAAGGATACACGAATATCCAGAGCTGGCAAGGAAAGCTCTTAAATTATTAGTGTGAACTGACATTTTCTTCAATGGTAGACATTAAAATAAATCAATAAAAAGAGAAGCAAACGGAAGCTCGGTAACAAAATTTAGTTACTTATATCCTGGAACCTTAACACCTATTATCATCAAAATACATACATAAGTATATCATACACGGCGATTTAATGCATAACAAATTTAACAATATAACAATGTGATAATACTTACACGTACATATTTATATGTTTTAATTAAAGTTTTGAACAATCAAGCACTAATTATTTAAAAGCCAGAACAATTTTACGGAATTATCTTCACTATAATATGAATTTAATTTACACTTCAGTCTAAGTAACACGTGTCAGGTTATCTTAACATCAAAAATTGAAAAAGTGAGAATAATGGAATATTTTATTGCAAATTATTTGTCTATTGATAAGATAGCTTACATCTCAATTTTCAATCGCATTTTTTTTATTCCAAATTTTTTGTCTATTATTTGGCAGTGACAATTGTCCGTTAGCTCCAAATGATTCTAACAGATGGCGCTATGCTAAAAATTTAAACGTATAAGGTACACATAACTTAAATTTATTTTCAATTTTAATATAAAAATATAAATTTAGGTTATTCCTTAGTTTCAGTAGTTATTATGCTACTATATTTGTATTTTTAACATAGCGCCATTTATTGAATTAAATCCAATCAATAATTATCACCATCTGTTAGAATCTTTTGGAGCTAAGGGACAATTGTGACTGCCAACTAGTAGACAAAGAATTTGAAATAAAGTAATATTGCGATTGAAAATTGAGATGTAAGCTATCCTATCAATAGACAAATAATTTGCAACAAAATATTCTATTATTCTTATTTTTTAAATTTTTGATGTTAGGATAACTAGCCACGTCTTACTTAGACTGAATTGTAAATTAAATTCATATTGTAGTGAAGATAATACAGTAAAATTATTCTGGCTTTTAAATAATTAGTGCTTGGTTGTTCAAAACTTTAATTAAAGTAAAAGTAACTAAATTTAGTTATCGAGCTTCCGTTTGCTTGTCATGTTATTGATTTATTTCATTGATAATAGCTAATCGATATAAAGGTGATTAATAATGCTATCTCTAAAAGTTAATCTTTATACATAATGTATCAATAAAATAAATCAATAACATGAGAAGCAAACGGAAGCTCGATAACTAAATTTAGTTACTTATATCCTGGAACCTTAGCACCTCTTATGATCAAAATACATATAATATGTATATCGTACATTGCGATTTAATGCATAACAAATTTAATAATATAACAATGTGATAATACTTACATGAATATAAAAGTGAGAATCTTTCAACAAATACTTACAAACTTTTACCCTTGTAATTTTATTCTTTTTACTGATATACGGTTTTTTTTCTGGCGAATACCATTGAAATTATTTTTCCTTAACACGTTAGGAATGGTCTCGGCACAAACCTCTAGTTTTAAATTCTTGTTGACCATATTTCTTAATTCTTTTGCCGTTGTAAATGGTTTTGTTTTTATTTCTCTCAAAATCCAACGCTCATCATAGTCATTTAGTTTCTTTCCTTGGCCAATACGACTTTTATTTTCTACTTGAAAATTTTTAACATGCAGTTGAATGATAGCATGATCTGTGGACGGGCATCGGTCAACAATTTCGGCGATTTTACGCACGGATTTATCTTCTCCATATAATTTTATAATTAAATGCCGCGTTTCTAAAGTCGTTTGCTTGTTTCGTTGATTCATTTTGTCTAAATGACTCTCAGCCGACCTCGTCATGAAACAGAGCTACATCACATTTCAATACCCCACATTGGCAGACAAAATCCTCATATGCGAACAACACACCACACTCACCACTCACCTTCCACATCACCACACATCACACCAATACACTCAAATATGACACCACACTACCAACCAGAACACAACAACTTTCATAAAGGGACGGATAACTCCAGCCACTTTCACTTCGCTTTTTGCCTCCTTACGAGTCAAGACTCAAGGCACACGCGCGCACGCTTTTCGTAGCATCTTTTTTTCTTTTCCTACCACGTCCATCATTGTTCGTTGATTCCGCCGCCGATTGGGGTATACGATCACTTTGTAATGTTTGAGAGTATTTAGAAATAAAATAGAATACGAAATTTGAAATCCAAAAAAAAAAAACCGTGCTGTACGTTATTTCTTTTGTAATAACAAGTTATTTTCGAAAATAAAGGTGAGTTCATCAGTTATTAGAACATGGTCCTGCGAGCCGGTATTGTGGAAATTAGATACAAACAAATTAAATGTAACTGCCCAATAAGTGATAATAATCATAGATAATATTTAATGCTTGAAGACAAAATATACAGATATTGTGAAATAACTGCCTCAAAATTTTAGTACAAAAATAAAATGCATACACAACAGAATAAGTTTAATAAACTTAAGTAAATATCGAAACGCATAAGAAAATTATTTTATGTAATATAGCAGTGGAGGACAACAGCGCAACTCAGCAGTCGATAGAGAACTACATACATATGACATTTCCAACGGACTTGCTTGCAAAACTAAATACAAATGTGCATAATGTAATAACAATTGATAAATGTATCGATGAAATTAAGGCGGAAAACTTCCTTGCTATTACTTATAATATTAATATATTAATGTCAAATATATTTGAAAATTATAAAACGCCCATAGGACAGACAAAAGACATAGAAAGTTTTAACGAAGAAAATGATGCCGCAGGTTCTAAACGTAATTTGATACAAGAATATGTCACTACGGCGCTTTATGATACTTTATTTCAAAAACATTTTGAATTAAGTAGTGGTAATAATCAAAAACTGCCAATTCTACCAGATTCCTTTCGGCCCACATTATGCGATTACCAGGCTCGTACAGTTCATGGGCTATTAGAATGGGAAATGAATATGACAATTTTTCCAAATTTCTATACCCAATTGCAGGCACGCGACGGGGAAACGACGGTATATACATAAGCATTTATTAAGTTGGCATATTCAAGAGTCTGACTAGCAGCAATTAAGATACCAGCTGGTGGCATACTTGCAGATGAAATGGGTTTGGGAAAAACAGTGCCAACATCTCTAGCATTAGTATTACATTACAACTTATTCAACGATGAGCCGGAGAAAAAACGTAAACGCCGTCTTACAAATTTATTTTGTACTAGCTGACCCCGCATACGTTGTCCTGCGTGAAATTATGTGTTTTGAAATGAAAAGAAAGCTGAATTTACGTTGAAAATATCAACAGCAACCGAAGGTATTTGCAATCGTCGTTTTTCGGATGGATTATGTAAATTCGTCCTAAGGAATTAGTTGAGAACACGCCTGAATGTCAATCTACTGGTTGGCCTTGCTTTCTGCGTAACTATTTCTTCGTCGATGCATTCCATGTATAATATAAAGGCATTTCCGAATAGAGCAATGTGCTCGCAAACTAATCACTGACGCAAGTTGAGAAAAAACTCGTCAATGTCAATGTTGTTGGAAGTGTTTCCGCTGACTGTACTGTATTCTCTGGGTTGAAAAACACTCTTTAGCCATTCTCCAAATGAACTGCGAGACGCACAACAGTCGAAAAACGTTCATGAATTGCAAAAGTAAATACCCTACAAAGCGCTTTATTGCAATTCACGTATCGACCGTATCATTCAAGACCAATAATGGCGATTATTGGTTCCTTTGGTGACATACTTACAAACGTATTTTATAGATTACACCAAACTGCAATACTAAACATTGATGTGAGTTTTGAATGTGAATTAGACAACAGTGGAGAATATAGTACGATCCATATGTTGTCAACTTCAATATTCACTACTCTAAGTTGTATGGTCGTCTGATGAGCTACGATGATAGAGTGGATATCCATCATTTCCAGTTTGCGATTCCGAAAGAAAAGCAAGTGGATAGTGTTTCGTGCATTTATTGTTAGACATACAAACCGAAGTGGGATTGTGGTGTCCGCAAGGTGCATGAATCATATTGGTTTTCATCACTTCGTTTAATACTGGATCTTTCTCTGCATCAGGAATTTCCGCAGAAATGATTTCATCAATTTGATCTGGTGGAACCACTATCCACCATCCCAAGAAGAACATCGTAACTGTTGTTACGTTTGTATGAAAAGAGTCAATTTTTGGATATTTCCAATTTTTCGACTTTTTCTTACGAAAAGTTTTTTTTTATTTCTGACCTTTCCAGATCCACAGCGAACAACTTCTGAAAATTTCATGAAGATTGGTTTCGCTGTTCTCGAGCCTTAGCAATACTAACAAGCAATCATTCATTTTTACTTACATATGTACATATGTACTTGTTAGAGAAATCGGTCCAGCCATTCACGCGTGATGCCGTGACAACGGAAAACGTGTGTATATAGATGAATGAATCCCTATTTCCCTGGTCTCGCCATACCTGAGAAGGACTTTACTAATTTTATTAAATGTTCCATAATTTCACTTATATTTTTACAAATCGCTATTGAACAACTTGGCATTTTGAAGTAAACACTGAGCTCAACACCACGCGAGTTACATATATAAATAAGCCACAAACAAATAGTAGAACTGATAAATTTGCTGAATTTCTTAATGAAATAAATAGATCAACCGGAAATCAGTAAAAGTGTAATATGATACCATTTCCTTTGCTATTGTAAAAATCAAGTTAAAAGATACAAAACAAAATCACTTTGTTAACAATATTTCCAAGAATCTGTATAAACTATTAAGTTATGAGGTTATTACCTTAATCAGCATTTAAGTAAAAATGATGTATAAGCAAGCACTTACTTTCTTGCAAACCATATGTAATAAGTATAATAAGTATTTATGATTTGTAAGCAATAATTCATTGCAATAGTAACTTTGATGATTATAATTAATAAAGTGAAAGTTCAGTCTGATTCAAATATCCAAACCAATTGGTTTATTTTCTCTAGGGTAAACTCGGTACTAACTTTTTTAAAAACGCTCGAACGCGACGAAGATACAAAATTGGCGCAGTCGGTAGGATCCTTAGAAATATTAAGGATTCAGTGATCGAACCGCATTCGAGAAACAGAAAATTTTTTTTCCTCCGGAAATCGCTGTACTAAATAGTTTTTTTATAAATCCCCAAACTAATTCTGCGATTCTGTAGCCAACTCAGGAGTTGACCAGACCCTCCAGAATATAATTAACTATATATAGTAATCCGGAAAGACGCAATAATCGACACCACCGAGGTGCAGTGAACGTTAATTGTAAAAGGAAAAATTAAACTAAAAAGTTCAGAAGTGAAAACGACCTTAAAAATTAAAAGGCGTTAATTTACCTGATCAAGTTAAAAAAAAGGTTTTGTGAAAACAAAGAAGAGCGTGAATTCACCAAAAAATAAAAGTTTATAAAGTAAAGTAACCGAAACCATTGAAAATAAAACTAAATCGTCAAGGCACCGAGCCTACGATAGCAGTAGAAACATGGAGAACGATCAGACTCAGATGGCGGCTGTCAACCTGGTATAGGAGCTTGCTCGCAGAGAGCAACAATTAGAGCAAATGCGGCAAGCTTACCTTGAGTTAAGAAACCGGACAGAAGGAAGCAACAGTAGCAGACATGTACTCATAAAAACAGTAAATGACCTGCCGATATTTACGGGGACAGGCGATATTTCCATAAATTCATTCTTCAGCAGCATCGAGTACCTATTATCAACAACGAATGACACAGAACTACAAAAGGAAGTGACGCGAACAATATACTACAGGACCATCCAGGGAGAAGCTAAAACCACAATAATCAATATACCTCAACCAGATAACTGGCAGCTGATTAAGGAAACATTAAAACTGAGGTATCGACCCGAAGTGGAGCCACATCATCTATATAAAAAGACTGGGAATCTTAAGGTAAGTTCCGTTAATGAACTGATGAGAGAAATACAAAATATTAAATATAAGTCGGACGAACTGACAGTGTACTATAGGGGTGACAGCTACATTGACTTAAGTCACATGGACAGTTTGTTAGTAAATACAGTAAAGGAGATGACTCAAGGAGTATTACTAGATAAAATTTATAAAGAAGGGTAAATAGTTCTTTACGAATTACTTATTATTTCAAATCTCGTTTCTTCACCGTCTTCACCAAACTTTCAAATATCACTTCCAACTTTTAAAATTTAAAATTTCTTTTTGCGCTCTTGTTGAGCTATATAAGCTTTATTACTTTTCACTTCAATTTGCAAATTTTACAATGTTTTCTTATAAATATATATTTTTACACTTTACGCTAATTTAGATGTTAATTAATGTATCCACAGATTTTAGAAATAGAGCGTTGGGATAATTAAACACGTTTTAGGTTATAGCACTGAGTAAACCTTCTTTGATGCAAATAGGCACACTACACCAATTACTATCGCATATAGCGATATTAAAAGTTAAATGTTATTAAGCCAAAGTTAAATATATAAACTGAATGATGAAAGCCGAATAAAAAACGAATAATCTCGATATATAATGACCGGATGATGCAAAGGATGCAACGTTCAGGAAAAATGTTCAAATAGACGTTGCGGGCAAGTTGCCTGCTGGACCGCTGGTGGACGCACGGGATGGAGGTCGGAGAAACGTAAACGGTGTATGCTGAGTTGATGTATCGATGCGAACTTAAAAATGATTTTAAATAGACGGTGCTGACAAGTTGCCTACTGGACCGCTGGTGGACGCACGGGATGGATGTCGGAAAAACGTAAACGGTGTATGTTGAATTGATGGGTCGATGCGAACTTTCTAGAATGTTAAATGGACGGTTTTTTAAATAGACGATTTCAAATAGACGATGCGTACAGCGGCGAACGTGACTTCTAGAAGAATGTAGAACCAAAAAAACGGCACAGCGTCACCTTCTCGTTGGTATAAGATGATAAATGGAACAAAAACAGTTTGGTGTGGAGATGATCAATGATGCCCTAATTAACATGTTGATGTGGAGCGTGTTGTATTCACTGGTCAGTGATGCCCTGTTTTTTTCTACTTAACATGTTGATGTGGAGAGTGTTGTATTCACTGATCAGTGATGCCCTTTAGTTATAGTTCATCTCAACATCCCGGCCCCCCTAGGCGAGTACTAGCCTAGTAGACGCTGTAGTGCCTGTAACGTAGCTACAACGCCGCTCAGGCAGGTGGGGCGGTGAGGTTGTGGCCTTATTTGGTTTCGCGTGGATGTCGTATTGAGGGGGCGCCAGGACCATCCAGCTTCTGGATGCCGGTTAGACTGCGATCGTCGGGTGGCCGTACGGCGGCGGAGGACAGTGGGTGAGCCAGGATGTCCGGCGTTCCGGTGGAGTAACGTATGATGCGGTCTTTCACACAACCGGCACAAGGTATCAGATTCGCATTCAAGCGTGGCGTGTGACTGGGCCAAGCAGTTTAAACAATGCCCATGTGCCTGTGCCACCTTCTGACGTTGTAAGGGTAACATTCCCTTGAAAATAGAGCAATGCTGCAGCCTATGTGAACGGCAACAGAGCGGACATCTGGTGCGGTGCGGTTTCGGAGGCGCCGGCGTCGCTGCTGTGCGTGTTGAGCTTCGTGCCACGGTTGGCGGCGTTGCTGCCGTGATGGTTCGGGGCGCTGCTACTGGAACAGTTCCAGAGCGAGGCACAGTAATAGCCGAACGGAGAGTTGGCGTGGGGGTTACAGGTGTATCGGCATCCATATCAATCTGTGAGAAGAAAGAGAAAATCGTAATGATTATAATTTGATTGCCTGTAAGCGTGCATGAACAGGGTGTCACGTTAGGGGGCGTGACTAAATGATCGTCCGTCTATGGGGTTGCGATATATATGTAGGTCTTCGTTTGTCGTACGGCTTAAAGCTTATTGTAATTATCTTCTTAATGATATTATTAATTTATTTTCCATTCTGTGGGGGGGAGACAATCGTCGTGGACTAGGACACAATCTCCAAGCATTGGAGCCTGTTCTGGAATTTTCCATTTATACCTTTTGTGAAGGTCTTTTAAATACTCTTCTTTCCATCGTCGGCTGAAATTATGATGGAGAATTTTAATTCGTTCCCATCTGTTTAGTAAGGACGGCGACTCCATGCCTGGCTCAGGTGTGGCCAGAATGGGCGCTCCTTTAAGAAAATGCCCTGGGGTAAGGGCAGCAAAGTCGGAGCGATCTTGCGAGAATGCAGCGAGAGGCCGTGAGTTGAGAACGGCTTCGATTCTGGTTAACAATGTCGTGAATTCTTCATAATTGAATTTGAGGTTGCCAGCGAGCTTCTTGAAATGAGATTTAAAGCTCTTTACCGCTGATTCCCATAAACCACCCATATGAGGAGCGCTTGGGGGGATGAATTGCCAGTTTATACCTTGAGGGGCGTATTTTTGAACAATGTCAGGTGAGACTTGTTTCATGAACTCCACAAACTGTTTCTCAGTAGCTCTTTGAGCTCCAATAAATGCTTTGCCATTATCGCTCATGATTTTTGAAGGAAACCCACGTCTTGCGACGAAGCGAGCAAATGCCACAAGAAAAGCCTCCCTGGTCAGATTAGTACAAAGCTCTAGGTGTACTGCTTTTGTTGTGAAACAGACAAAAACAGCCACTTAGCCTTTCATGAGGGTAGGAGATCTTAGCATGGAAGCCTTTATCTGAAAAGGACCAGCAAAATCTACACCTGTAGTGGTAAAAGGCGGAGCAAAGTTGCAGCGTTCCGGTGGAAGTGCTGCCATAATCTGTGTTCGCATTTTCTGTTTATGCATAGTGCAGATCTTGCACCTGAAAATGCATTTCTTGATTTGGGGCTTCAAACGTGGAATGTAATATTCCTGTCGTACCACATGCTGCATGAGACGGTTTTCGGCGTGTAGCATTAATATGTGGATGTAATGTAGGAATAATGTGGCAAATGGAGATTTCTCAGGTATTATTATGGGGTGGCGCTCGTTGTATGTTAGGCTTGAATTAGCAAGCCGACCATTGGCCCGAAGCAGCCCTTTCGTGTCTAGAAACGGGTTTAGCACTAAGAGTGAGCTTTTTTTATCAATCGGCTTCGATTCTCTTAGTGATGCTATGTCGCGGCTGAAGTAGCGCGTTTGAGTTGATGCGATAAGAGCGACCTTTGCCTTTTGTAAGGCTTGGTGCGTCAATGTATCGCATTGGGGGTAAGTTGCTCCTTTCAGTTTATGTTTAAGTCGCTCTATGAACTGGAGCATATAGGCGACGACTCTGAGGGCTCGGGGGAACGATGAAAATCGTTCAAGGATGTCATTATCCTCCAATATTGTGTAGTAGGTGTCAATTTTTCGACTCTCGGGCGCAATTATGTTGCGCAGTGGCGATTGTGGCCAAGAATCGGAAGATTCTGCTAGCCATCGAGGGCCATTCCACCATAGCGTGGTGGTGGCCAGGTGCAGGGGTTTGCACCCTCTTGTACCTAGATCGGCAGGATTGTCAGGTATTTGAGAGGTTTGGTTGGAAATATATGTTTTTCACGCATGTGGGGGTTTTTCCAACCAGGCTAGGACTATCTCGGAGCCAGACCAGAGATATAGCTTGTGTTTCGCCATGTCTAAGTGGGTCTGCACCATGGAAACTAGTTTTGCTAGGAGCAGGGCGCCGCAGAGTTCAAGTCGTGGTAGACTTATCGTGTTTAGAGGCGCAACTTTAGCTTTCGCCACTAATAAGTGGCTTGTGATTGCGGTATCGCTTTGTGTGCGCACATATATGGTGGCACAATATGCCTTTTCAGAGGCGTCACAGAAGCCGTGTAGTTCCACTTTGTATTCGGGAGAATAGTTTACCCACGGTGGAATTTGTATCTGCGAGATGTCGTTCAGATTACTCGCGAACTGGGACCACTTTTCTAGACGTAGTGGTTTTACTTGCTCGTCCCAGTCGATACCATCTAGCCATAATTCTTGTATCAGGATTTTGGCTTGTATCATAATTGGCGAAAGCCATCCTGCGGGGTCAAAAAGTTTTGCTACAGAGGAGAGAATTTGGCGTTCTGTAACGGCGGATAATGCGGATATGGACTCGCTCGTGTAGGAAAACTGGTCCGATATCGCATTCCATTGGATGCCTAGAGTTTTTGTGGTACTTTCCTCTTCGAATATGAGGAAATTAGTATCCAACAAATTTTCTTTTGGTATGTCTTTTAATATATTTGGGTGATTTGCCGTAATCTTTTTTAGGGGAAGCCCTGCGGTGTTGAGGGCTTTTGTCACTTGTGATAAGGAGTCGTATGCTTGTGAGAGGCTGTGGCTCCCAGACAGAATATCGTCTACATACGTTTGTGTTTTTAAGATTTTTGTTGCCAGAGGAAATTCTGACTTTGTGTCTTCTGCCAGCTCGTGGAGTGTACGGATGGCTAGATATGGGGCACAGTTTACGCCAAAGGTAACTGTTTTTAACTTGAAGTCGCGTAGTGGACTATTGGGGGATTTTCGGAAAATAATGCGCTGAAAATCCTGATCGTCTTTATGTACGACTATTTGTCTATACATTTTTTCGACGTCCCCGTTGAATACGTATTTTAATATACGCCAGTTTAGAATAAGCAGCATTAAATCAGGTTGGAGCGTGGGTCCCGTAAACACGATATCGTTTAGGGAATTCCCCGAGCTAGTAGTTCTTGAGGCATTGAAGACAACTCTGACTTTTGTTGTTTTCTTGTCAGGCTTTACTACTGCATGATATGGCAAGTAGAATGAGTAAAATCTTCTCCTGATCTTCGGGGGTTATGATTGAAATGGGGGGGAGTTCTTCTATCTCCCAAAACTTTCTCAATTGTGAATTGAGGTACTCGTTTGAGATTTCCTCAACTTGAGTTGTCATTGTTGTGACTGGTTCCGTGTCTAGTCCACTTAGGACCCATCCGAATATGGTATTTTGCCTAATAGAAGGTCTATTTGAGTGAGGGTGTTGCAGTTAGGATCTGCTAGCTTTAGGTGTGTAACCTTTTGCCATTGCTTGCTATTTATATGATAGCTTGGTAACATATTCGTGAGTTGCGGTAAGACTATTGCATCTGCTTGAATGCGCTTATCCGCTTGAGGAGAAATTAGGTTAATGGGGCAGATTTTATTTGAGTTTTGAACTACTCTTCCGCCCATTTCCGTAATTTCAAAGCTGGCTTGTGTTGTTGGCAGTTTTAGCCTATTTTGTGCCCTAGACGCAATAAATGATCTTTGTGATCCTTGGTCAATTAAGGCTCTGAGTTTAAACAGTTCTCCTCGATGTTCGATGGAGACGACTGCTGTGGGTAGTAGTACCCTACTTTGATTTTCGCTGTGTAGCGTTTGAGTTTTTAAAGCCTTTGAGCAGCATGGTGCTTCTTGGCATATTTTCTTAAGTTTTTGTTCGGGAGTTGCGGTTGCAACTAAACCCGTGGCTCTTTTAGAGAAAGCGCTAGTTTGGGGTGTTTTAGGGAAATTATTGAAGTGCAACATTGAATGATGCTTTTTGTGGCAATATACGCAATTGAATTTGCTTTCGCAATTATTTATATTGTGAGAATGGGACAAACAATTTGTGCAGAGTCTTTTTGATCTGACAAAGTTGTTCCTTTCATTAGTATTCAATTTTTTAAACTTATCGCAAGATTTGAGTTTATGCCCTCCTGAGCATAGTTCGCATGACGTATGATTGTTTTGTTCGGAAGTGAACGATTGTGTTTTGAAAAAACTACGATTTAAGTTGTTGTTGTTATTAGCTTGGGGTCGCATGAAGCTGCGATTTAGGTCATGTTGAACGTTTTTAGTTCTGACCATTTTTTATCTACCCGTTCCGCGATTTCATATTGGGTAGTTAGGAAATCTTTCATCTGTTGCCACGTTGGGCACTTTCTTCGCCAGATGAGAGAGATTGTTCCCACAAAAGCAACGATTTTTCTGGTAATGCCGCGGAGCATATGTTTACCAGTATGGGGTCTCAATTGTCAGTGGGAATATTTTGTGTCGTTAGAACCGACAAACAATTCGAAACAGTGGATTGAAGTTTTATGAATTCTTCACTTGTTTCTCTCTGAATTTTGGGCAAGTTCATCAATATGGTCACTTGTTTGTCTACCAGTATTCTTTCGTTTTCATATCGTTCTTTCAGAGCTTCCCAAGCCAAATTGAAATTGTCGTCATTTAATGCGAACTGTTTTACTACTACGCCTGCTTGACCTTTTGTTTTGTATCGGAGATGATACAATTTTTGCGATTGCGATAATTTTGGATGGTTTATGTACACGGCAGTAAACATGTCCCGGAAGGACGGCCATTGTTCACAACCACCATGAAAATTTCTGTGTCACATGCGGGCACTTTGAGGTGAATACCTGAACCTGCCTCTTGGGCCTGTGTTTGTGGTAGTTCTACTCTCAGTTGTGGATTTGGTGCGATTGACCTTGTTAATTTTAATTGATCAGAGATCATGGCCTTTGTCTCTTCATATTGGTCAAGACAATTTTCAAATTTGGAGTAAGCCGAAGTTTTGAAATTTTCCGGAAGATCCGAATCGTCAGTTTCTACAATGGCGTCATAGGCCGCTTGAAGACGTGTCAAAAATTGTCAAGGTTTTGATTCTTGATTTCTAGTACCGATTCAGAATTATCTAGAATCGGCGAAGATGAGAATCGAGTGCAGTATCGTATTAAGCTGTCACTCTCTGATAAAAATTTAGCGTATGAAATATCTTTACCCCGTTTTTGTTTTGTAGCACCTTGCTTCGAGCGTGTAGCTTCTGCCGGTGTACATGGACTTTTTTCATCCGAAATCATTTTTGGTATTTTTAGAAATTGATAAGACTTAGATTCCTTTGAATCTGTGTTCATTTAGATGAAAAATGGTGATATATGTATATATATACAATTTTCTGATTTAAAACAAACGGATAAATTTAAGAACCGTAAAGGTTCTTTAACATCGATAAGAGCTTTAATTTCTATTAAAAGAATAAATTACTCTTTTTCAGTATTTAGCGTTTAAGGAATGTGGTTTGGTTTTAAACTTTTATATATTATATATGCGGACTTATCTGAATGTCCCTGTTTGTGAACTCGTTAAAGCGGTCAGTACACTTTGTCCATATGTATGCACGATATGTGATCAAAGTAATTCTGCTTGTTCTAAGACGAAGAACAAGGGGGGGGGGGTTTAATATATTACTATGTATTTGTAAAGATTAACGGTATGTAAATTTTATTTTATTTTGCTTGGCAATATATATATGATTAAAAATACCTGGTATAAATTAACGACTTCTTATTTACAAAGTCGTAAAAAAAAATAATAATATTTTTTTCTTATGGTCGGATTTATTGTCAAAAAAGCAAATAACTACTAAAAATCTTATTCAATTAACATATTCTTAATATTACCTAAATCTACTTGCGTTAGCTTACTTTCGCTTATTCTGCGGCGCATAGGGATGTTGTTTTGAATCTTGTTTCTGCTGACTTGCGGCGCATGGCAGATGTTGACGTCGGCAGTTATTGGTTTGTTTGTAACATTTCTGGTGTTAACTCCTCCCCCCCTAAAAACAAACGGCCCCGTTTGTTCTACTGGGTTACTGCATTTGGCTTACTAGCGTTATTGACTCTGTTAACTGTGGTGTTTCGGATGTATCAACTCTTTACATTCACGTTTACGTTTACGTTATAACTGTGACCGTTCTGAGCAGTTTGCTTTTCAAAAGTTCCCTGAACTAATGCGATGACTATTACCGCTACGAATATCAGACTGATGATTGAAAGATTAGTGAAATGCGTAGATAAATCGTGATTAAACCAGCTCTGTGGGTTATATGTAGCAGCTTTTAAAATGTTTGGTGTTGTTCATGTGGAGTTCTTTCAACATTTCCAAACTTAGGATTTCTTCTTCCTATTTGAAGGGAGATTTGCTTGCAGGATTGCAGGTAGTGGTTTGGTGAACGTTTCGAAATATTTTTGTTCGTCATGCTAACTGTAGAATTGCATATTGTACTGCAACGATCAGTAAGATTTATTTTTTGGTTGTCGACTCTATTGTGCCATTGTACCATTTAGTAGTATGATGCCACAGATATTCGTGATGTGTGCTGATTGTTTATTATAGTATTCCGCTGGTTCAATGAAAGTTTTAGGGACGCAAGTTGTTCATATCTCTTAAATTCCTACGGTTACAAATTCTTATATTATTATGTCACATTTATTCTTAACGCCAAAAACTTTGTCATTATTACAAGTAACTATATCCTCATAGGGGATTTTATTAATATTTTTCCTTATTTTTATTGGTTTTATCAAAATTGAGTCGCAAATATCCTCATTTGTTACGGGTATTCCGACTATATAAAGTAACATTGTATTGTTTGAGGCGACTTTTATATTCGCTAGCTCTAGTGAGTCTTCCATATTATTTAATGTAAAATTATTATTTTCAAATACAGATTTTATTAATCTAAGTTCATCATTTGACAAAATGTATGAATTTACGATGCCGGCCTTTGCCCAATGCATTGCGTAATCTATATTAATTATTTCCTCTTTAATAATTTTTAATTTATATTTTATTTCAAGAGCCAAATGGTGTTGTACTTCTTCGTTCGTTTGTAAAGATTTTATTATTTTATTTGATATTGTGGTGATATTGTTAATTCTGTCAAAAATTACTTTGTTAATTATTACTTGTTTATTGTTATTTTCTATTATATTGTTAAGTTGATTTTCTAGAATTACTAGGTCGTCGTGGCGTAGCGGTCGGGATTTCCAGCGATCCATTTCCAGACTGTCCCTAGTGCATCTATTGATTTTTTAAATCTCCTTGGTTTAAGTCTGTTTAAATAAGTCTGTGTCAAGTTTAGTTCGTTAATGAGAATAGGAAGGAGGGGATTTCCTTCAGTGATCTTTATCTTAATGATGCTGCTTATTTCATTCAATGTTTTTGGCATGCATCCAGGTCGATTTTATGTATTAATCTGTGCGTTCCTGTTTGAATTTTGGTTAGTCCTGTGTTAAATGTTGCTAACTGCGAGTTGGTGTAGTCTATTATTTGGAAGTCTGCGTACACCAGATTTACGAAAAATCTGTAAGAGGAAAAAAAAGGAAGGTAATATAACTAGGTTTTAATGTTGCTTTTGTGTACCGTTCGTCCTTTCTCCGTGATTACTACACTGGATTTATCCTCTTTCACAACTTCTTTTTTATATCTAGCTGTGAGCTTAGATCCTAATCGTTTGTTTATTCTAACATATATTATTTCCCCAGGAGAGTAGGTTTTCGTTGGCTTTCGTGTTTTATTGTGAAATTCTAAATCTTTTGCTTGTTTTTTCTGAAGAGTTATGATATTTTCTTGTCTTGCTTTCTCGTATTGCTCTGGGTCTATTGAAATGCGTCTACCAAAAAATGTTTCTATTGGTCGTTTCCCTGTAGCAGAGTGTATGGAGTAGTTATACTCGTATGTGCAACGGTCAAGGAGTTCCTGAAAGGAGCGATGGGTATGTTCAGTTTGAAGACAACGCATAATTTCAGATAGGGTAGAATGAAATCTTTCTACCTGTCCGTTAACTTTGCTCGCGTAAGGGGGTGTTTTAAAAATTCTAATACCAAGTTGATCTTCGACCATAAATTGTATTGAAGATGAATTTAGAGATTTCTCGTTGTCTATGACTATTGTTTTGGGTACACCGAAAGCGAAAAGTATTTGTCGCAATGGTTCCCTGATATCTTCTATTGCTTTTGATTCTATTATCCTAACTTGGGCATATTTCGAGAATTTATCCACTGCAGTGAGTACCAGTTTTTTTCTGTATTGAATATATCTATATGGACTATTTCACCAGGATATTCGGGAATTGGGGTTTCGTGTAGTTGTGGTTTATTAGGATGGCGGTCGTATTTGTTCTCTTTACAAATTTTGCATTGCTTTATTATATTTGCTATTTTTGCTCTCATCTTAGGAAAGTACAACTTTTGTATGAGTTGTTTTTTATTTTCTTCCCCCTATTTCTGTGCGCTCGTTTGTGTTCTTTCAGTATCTCTTCAGTTTGTGTGTCCTCGTTTGGTATGTCTTCTACCTTTGTTTGGGTATATCGGATTTTATAATTACAGAAATGGAGTGGGTATATTTCTTGTATTTTTCCCATTATCTCTTCAGAGGTAAATATGCCATTTATCACTGAAGGATTTAAGTAACGTTTAAGAAGTGAAATTAGGTTTTCTGAGAAAAATGTTTGTTTAATTATTATATGTCTATGGTATGTAGGAAATGGTATTTTAAATAGGTAACTATCTTCGTCTCCTAAAGAGATCCAAAGTTGTTTTTTGAAAACATTTATGGGTACTTCTACAGCTGGAATTAGATTGTGAGATGAACTGTCATCTGAATGTGTGGCAACTGATAAGAATTTATTTCGAAAGGTCTGGATAGTGTATCTGCTACCACATTGGATTTTCCGGGTTTATATTTAATTTCATAATTATATTCCTCGAGTATTGCTTTCCAGCGCTTTAACTTTGAATTGTTATTTTTGTTGCTCAGAGCGTACGTGAGAGGTTGATGATCCGTATGGATTACTACTTTTGCCGTGCCATACAGATAATTTCTAAAGGAATTTAGTGCCCAAATTATGGCAAGCATTTCCTTTTCGTTTACTGCATAATTCTCCTCGGTTTTGCTCAATGTCCTTGAAATGAATGTTATAGGTTTACCATTTTGTTCCAAAACAGCGCCTATTGCGTATTTGGAAGCATCTGTAGTTAGTTCAAATTCTTTTTTGTAGTCAGGGTATTGTAAAATGACGTCTTTTGAAGTCAAAGCAGCCTTGATTTTATTAAACGCTGCCTTAGCTTCGTCATTCAGATGTATGTGAGTTTTTTTGAGATATTTTTTGACATCCTGCCTTCTTCGCCTCGAAGTAAGGATGTGAGTGGCTTTGCGAGCTTGGCATAATCCCTGATAAATCTTCTATAATATCCGGATAAGCCTAGGAAAGATCGCAAGTCTTTGAGAGTAAGAGGGTAGGAAAATTTACTATTGATTGTACTTTTGATGGGTTTGTAGAGATTCCATCGGAGGAAACTACAAATCCTAGGAACTCGACCTGTTTTTTGAAAAATTCGCATTTATCGATTTGTACTTTCATGTTAGCATTATTTAAAGTATCGAAAATTGTGTCTATGTTTTGGGAATGTGTTTCTTCGTCTTTGCTAAATATTATTATGTCGTCTATATATACATAACATATTTTGCCTATGTGTTGTCGTAGAATATCGTCTAACGTCCGTTGGAAAATGGCAGGGGCGTTCTTCAAGCCAAAGGGAAGTCTGGTGAACTCATATTTTCCGTTGTTCACTGAAAAAGCTGTCTTTTCCACGTCAGATTCCTTAAGAGGAATTTGATGGAAGCCACTTTTTAAATCGATTACTGAAAATACTCGGTTTTCTCCTAGTTGGGACAGTACCTCATTTATCTCTGGTATCGGGTACCTGTCTGCAATTGTAACCGTATTCAGTTTCCTGTAGTCGATTACCAGTCTGAATTTTTTTTCACCTGATGCGTCGTCTTTCTTCGGGACGACCCATACTGGGGAATTGTATGGTGATCGTGATTGTCTGATGATGCCGTCTTCTAATAATTTATTTATTTGTTTCTCTACTTCCTGTTTAAGACTAATAGGATATGGATATGATTTGGAATAAATGGGTGTATCTGAATTTGTACGTATATCGGCTACTACCTTTGTTGTATACGTCAATTTCTCATTCGGGTCTGAAAATAAATTCCGGTGTTTCTGTACAAGTCGTATAATTTCAATTCTTTCTAATTCATTCATATGTTCGTCACGTATTTGTATTGAGTTTACATCCTGTGCTGTGTATTGTTGGAGTTGGATTTTATGTTTGTTTGCTACGACCATAAAATTATCTTTAGTGTGGATAATTGCTGAAAGTTGTTTTAAACTATCGTTTCCTAGTATGGCATGAAAAGTGGTGAGAGTTGGTAGTAGGAAAAATTTTAAATTGCATTCTTTGATATTGAAAAGATTTAGAAGTGCGTGGTGCGTAATTTTTATTTTACCACCTACGGAATTTGCATAAAAAGGTTTATCATTTTCTTTGGGATTTTTTACTAAACTTGATTGAATATAGTTCTTGTTGGAACCAGTATCAACCAATATTTTTAAGATTTGTCCGCTCTTCGTTTTGCATCTGAAATATGGCAACGAAGAGCTGTTTAATCTAAAAAATGTACGTCTGTCAGGTCTCAAGAGTGTTCATTTCCATCGTCCTGTGTTGAGTTATAGTCGTGATTATATTCGTTGTCCTGATAGTCGTAATTGTACTGATTATCTTGGTAATTCTGTTCATTATATGGATCTGGGGTTGAATTCAAGTGAAAGTTTCTTTGCACTTTTGGTTGAATTTCATTTTTATTGGATGCACTTACAGGTCGCTTACCAATAATTTTAGGGTTTGGCCTGTTTGCATAATTAATCGCGTTTGTCCGCAGGCTCACGTCTACGTCCATGGGTTGAGGTGGTTTAGGAGGTCTTGGTGGAGTATGGGTTTGTTGGTTATATTGTCGGTTAAATTGATTTGGATTCTGGTTTATAGAATTCTGGATATTAGGTGGGTAATAATTTTGTTGTGTGCGTTGATAGTTGTATGGGTTAGGATTTGTCAAAGGTTGCGGTAGATAAGCTAGTTCAGGATGGAATTTTGTCTGTGAAACTTGTTGGTTTTGTGGTTGGGAATATCTTGGTTGGGCAAAATGTTGTCGTGAATTTTGTTGGGTAAAGCCCTGTTGTCGAGATGTTGACGGCGCGTTAAAATATTGATTATTTGCGTGGTAGGCTCTAAAATTCTGGTTTTCGAGCTTTAGGCATAGGTGTAGGGCTTCAGGTAAGCTCTTTGGTTCTTTAATACCGAGAAGCCTAGGTAGATCGCCTGAAAGTCCTCTGACAAAAGTATCGAGGGCCTTTGAACGATAATTTTCTGTCAACAACTGTACTGCTTCTTCTCCAACTTCCATGCAGCCTATTTTGTTTAATATGAGTGATAAATGTGCGTATACCTTTTGGTAGAATTCGTTCACTGTCAGTCTACCTTGTATGAGGCAAGTCATTTGGTATTCTAGCGTACCAATGTCCCGTTTGTCGGCGTAATGAGTAGTTAAACAGCGAGAGATTGCTGTCCAGTCCAATGGTGTGTTATAGGACTCTAGTGCAATATCTGCCTTTCCGATTATTTTGTTTCGTATTACATTTAAAATACCGAAATAGCGCGGAGTGCCTTTTGAGGGTTCGTATATCCTCAAAATGCGTTCTACGCTTTTTTTCCAGGAGCTAAACTCTGAAGAGTTTCCCGAAAATTCTCGTAATGAGCGTACTACATCTGGTATTTTATCCATCTCGCTCATGTTATTCTGAAATTGTACGTCTATTGTCTGATCGGTTACTATGGGATTTGTTGTGTTATTAAGAACACTTTGAACTAAGTTGGGTCCATTCGTTTCTAGGGCTTGGGCTACCATAGTTTTAATTATGTTTACCAATTCTGGCGAAATTTGGTTAGCCGGAGCCGAAGGTCCTGCTGTAGCAGTGGGAGCAGCATTCCCTAGCAATGATGGCCTAATCAGGTTGTTTTGGTTAGCCATTTTTGGAGAGGTCCTTTATGATTATGTTATTTATTTTGTTTTACAGAAAATTTATGTTATCCTTTCTAGGAACGGTTTATTTATACTCTAGAGGGTCCGGTTAACTCCTGAGTTGGCTACGGAATCGCAGAGATAATTAATGTTATTTTTATATTTAAAAATATTTTTTTATAGGCTGTACAAGCCTTATTTTATTTGATTTATTACGAGCCTTGTATTATTTGATTTATACTCTAGAGGGTCCGGTCAACTCCTGAGTTGGCTACGGAATCGCAGAGATAATTAATGTTATTTTTATATTTAAAAATATTTTTTTTTATAGGCTGTACAAGCCTTATTTTATTTGATTTGTTTATATTATGAACGATTTTGTATTATTGTTAAATTTGCTTAATATAAACTTAATTTTTACTAATTTTCGTGAGAGGAAGAGAAAAATATATTTCCTTTTTGTATAACAATTCACTTGATTTTTTTAAAAACTTTCACAATTTTAAAACAATTTTTGTTTTGAAGGATATTAAATGGAAATACATATATATTCACTCTTTTAAACTTTTGAATTCTTTTAACTTATTTTGGTTTCTACAATTTTTCACAATCTTAACCTATTTCTTACATTATGATCAGCTTCATGGTGGCTGGCAATGATGATTTGGTCCTTTTTTCCTTCTGGATACTAATGGATCACCGTCTTGCTCCAAGTGCTCACCTTCCTTCCTCAAGCGTGGGTAAGGAATTTTAAATTCAGCTGCTTTTTGACTCGGGCGCCAATTAACGACTTATTATTTACAAAGTCGTAAAAAAAAATAATAATATTTTTTTCTTATGGTCGAATTGACCTTTATTGTCCAAAAACCAAATAACTACTAAAACTTAATTTACAATTAACATATTCTTAATATTACCTAAATCTACTTGCGTTAGCACTTTCGCTTAGGCGGCGCATAGCGGATGTTGTTTTGCAATTGCTTGTTTCTGCTGACTTGCGGCGCATGGCGGATGTTGACGTCGGCAGTTACTGGTTTGTTCGTAACACTTCTGGTGTTAACTTATATGTTAACTTGTAATATATGGTAATGTATGTATATTGAATATCTATGTATGTTTGATTTTTTTGTTTTGTGTATTAGCCGGTATGTACACCTATGTATATCTTTTTTTCTTTTGTTTTGTTTTTTACACAACCGCTTTGAAATACTTTGAACTAGTATTGCCAATATGGGCTTCAAACATACATATACATACATATATACAGTGCTGAGATACTAATGGGAATCGATACGACTCACTTTGGGGGGTGTAAATGTTTCCAAATAGGGGTTGCTGTCCTCCTCTTGTCCTCGCAGGTTGGGTCCAGTGTATTTGTTGTTTGCTTTGTTTAATTAAAATTTTTTTTGTTTTTCTCGCGCCCGTTTAGAGTGAGTTTTTTTCCATTATATGTTAGTTGCGCGCCCGTTTTTTTTTGTGTTTTTGTTCGTATAGTATATCAATATTTATTTCACCTTAATATCGATAACTATTTTCCAACACCAATAATAGGTAAGTGGGCAGAAAACATTGGAGAAACTAGCCACATACAAAATCTTCACTGCTTTTACTTTGTTGCTTTTTGTTATATTCTTTCACTTTACATTTACACTACCTCTTTCATTTGCTTGGGAATTTATTAAAAAATGTTGTTGTAATCTGTATGCACTGTATGTGACTCTTTCTGTTTCCACTTCGTAAAATAAAAATTTGTTGCAATACGTTTTCGTTTTCTGCGTATTTGTAAAAACTAATTGATTTTACAAGTGAACTGCTTTGGTTTGCCTTTTGCAGAAAAATAAGTACCGAATCACTTGTCGTTTTTTTTTTACGATTGCATAATATATGTATATGTGTTCACTTTGTCACTGTACCCTTCCGAAAATCTTTATCTCTTGGTAAAAGTTGTAACTGTATTTTTTTTTTTTGTTTTAAGCGCATATATATATAACTGTATATATATATATATATATATATATTTATGTATATGTTTATAACCGTTGTTTTAGTTGTTGTTTTATTATATATATATAAAAATTTTTTTTTTTTTCAATACCGCACACCGTCAAGAATTTGAATAAGTTGCTGCCCAAATTTGCACACAAAGGCGTTAATCACTTATGCGCATCCTTCAAAGTATTTAATACAAAGGGAAACTTTTTTTTTTTTTTTGGTGGATTGTTTCTCACAATAATTCACAAAACCAACCGACTTAAAAAAAAATTAAGCAAACTTCTCGATCATATCATGAATTTTTCGTTTTTTTTTTTTGAAGATTCACAGTAAATCACAATATTCTTGACGTTGTGAAATTTTTAATCAAATGCACCAATTTACCACAGCCACGAAACTTTTCACTATTCACTTCCTTATAAATATATGTTTTTACACTTTACGCTAATTTAGATGTTAATTAATGTATCCACAGATTTTAGAAATGGAGCGTTGGGATAATTAAACACGTTTTAGGTTATAGCAATGAGTAAACCTTCTTTGATGCAAATAGGCACACTACACCGATTACTATCGCATATAGCGATATTAAAAGTTAAATGTTATTAAGCCAAAGTTAAATATATAAACTGAATGATGAAAGCCGAATAAAAAACGAATAATCTCGATATATAATGACCGGATGATGCAAAGGATGCAACGTTCAGGAAAAATGTTCAAATAGACGTTGCGGGCAAGTTGCCTGCTGGACCGCTGGTGGACGCACGGGATGGAGGTCGGAGAAACGTAAACGGTGTATGCTGAGTTGATGTATCGATGCGAACTTAAAAATGATTTTAAATAGACGGTGCTGACAAGTTGCCTACTGGACCGCTGGTGGACGCACGGGATGGATGTCGGAAAGACGTAAACGGTGTATGTTGAATTGATGGGTCGATGCGAACTTTCTAGAATGTTAAATGGACGGTTTTTTAAATAGACGATTTCAAATAGACGATGCGTGCAGCGGCGAACGTGACTTCTAGAAGAATGTAGAACCAAAAAAAGGCACAGCGTTACCTTCTCGTTGGTATAAGATGATAAATGGAACAAAAACAGTTTGGTGTGGAGATGATCAATGATGCCCTAATTAACATGTTGATGTGGAGAGTGTTGTATTCACTGGTCAGTGATGCCCTGTTTTTTTCTACTTAACATGTTGATGTGGAGGGTGTTGTATTCACTGATCAGTGATGCCCTTTAGTTATAGTTCATCTCAACAAAGCGAATCTAAATGAAATAATAAGGATAATGGCTAGTAAAAGATTCGAAGACAGTAATATTAGGCCAGAATATATGAAATTTAAGATAAAAGGAGACAGCTCAGAGGAAAAATATATTAATAGGTATCCTGATCGGGGACAAAGGCAGAATACAAATTATAGGAATATAGGTAATCAAGGTTTATGTAGTCAAATATACGAAAGTGATAATAGACATAATTCATCAGGCCAATTTAAACAATATAATAGTGGAAGATTTAACAATAATTATAAACCCAATTCAGGTAATTTTCAAAGACCACAAGCGGTAGGGAACCCTAGGCCAAGTTTTAATAAAAATCAACCAAATAAATATAATCCAAACTTTGGTCAAAATCAATCTAACCAATATAGACAGAATTATG
>NW_026089944.1:0-30431 GCF_024586455.1 Bactrocera neohumeralis | reverse complement strand
AGCTTTTTTCGGCGCAATTATTGCCGGTTGGTTTAAACGTAAAATATTTTGAAATGACCTTTATTGTCAAATGTTCTGCTAAGACTAATTACAATTTCAATTTATCCATTATTTATAACTTAAAAATTACTTATGCTAGCACTATTGACTTATTTACTTGTGTCGCGTTATTCCGCGTATTCCGGATGTTGATTTGCAATTGTTGCAATGGTTGTATTATGTTGGTCAGCCTGGCGTGTTTTCATACTGCGCGTGCCGGATGTTAATTGGTTAATTGCTTAAAGCGCATACACGAGCACACAAGGGCGTTCGATCGGTAGGTGGGCGCTTGCGGTTTATCGTATGGGCTTGTTCGCGTACCGATCCATGTTCGCGAAAATGTTTGAGTTTTTACGATCGGTGCGGTTTTGGATACGAAATCTTTGATATTCTGCCTTTGGGAAGCAATTACCCGATGCATCTCACATGTACATTTTTCGGACGGCGGGCAGGATGTAGGTCGCAATTTCTATCGGAAACAAAAAATTCAAAGAGATTCATATTTTTTATTAATTTATCTTCTAGTTAAACTAAGAAAATTCCAAAAAAAGTGTAAAATTTAAAATTTTATTAAAAATTGTATAAATAGTGGCTTTTGATCAAAAGAATTTTACTTTATGCTCTTTAAAAATATGTTAAAACTTGACTTTTCTTAAAAGTTTTTTTAGTTTAGATATAAGATAATTGTATGTCAATGATAATAAACTTTGCCCTAATTCCATACGACGTTTAGTTTTTTTTCTATCCTGCCAATTAAGAATAATCGTAAAATGAAAAACCGTGAAATCACGCTTGCCAAGTTTTGGCTTTTTGCCCTGCGCTCATACATATACATAGATTAAGAAAATAAAAGTTGGAATAACTTATTAACGAAATACAAAGAAATAGATAAAAATGCTACATTAGAAATGAATTCGAAGAAATGTTCCGCTTGCCTGTCGCACATGTTAACTCTGTGAAGAACGAACGCAAAATGGATTTGTGTGTCGTGTATGGGCAAACGAATTCACACCGATCGAACGCACTTGTGTGCTCGTGTATGGGCACTATTATCAAAGCAAACCTTATGGCAGTGAACTTTAGTGTGCTAACTTGGAATTTAACTAGTGTTTACTAATCATGAAATCGTTAAAAATGACTACATTAGGGAATGAATAAAAAAATGTAACGGAAATGTTAACTCTGTGAAGAACAACGCAAAATGGATTTGAGTCAAATACTTGCTCGAATACACTGCGGATGCCACACGTGATCTTTATTAGTAAAATCCTTATATTTAGTGAATTGTATGCTTATTACTAAAAATGTTTATACGTTTTTTATGAACAGAATATTGATTTCCAATTATTCTCATTATCAAAACAAATAATGAATATTGAATTATGCATTACTTATCAAAACAAATGATGTTTAATTTTCAATTAAAATACCCAACATTTATTACGATTGCAAATTATTTTATATTACATTTAATATATGGCGTCTACTTAATGGCTGCTGCTTGTTATGATTTTTGTATATTAAAACAACTACACATTCGATATGTGACCTTGGTCTGGAAAGGGCTTAGGTGTCAAAAATCTATTTTCACTTTTTAGTATTCGGATGGAAGATGAGATGCTTTTTCACGTGATAGAATCCAAAAAGTTTTCGCACGTTAGCTCCCTTTTCCCTTTTCGTAGACCAGGTCACATATTAAAATTATGTTTAGAAAGGCATTTTGCATATATGTACATAGCTATGTTTGTTTTTTCTTTCTCTTTTTATATTTTGATTTATGCAATACTGCTTATTGTTCATGTTAAACATTAGCGGTATCTGCTAGAAAATGTTTGTTAGTAAATATTTTGTAATTTATGGTTTGTTGCATATACAAAATTTGCAGTGAAATTAATGCGCTCACTTTGATTTGGGGTTAACTTATGTATGTACTATATATGTCCCTTTTGTTATCAACTCCTCTTTTTGTGCTCCAGCTGGCTACCTCCTTCTGTTGTCGGTTTGTTTGTATGTATATTTGTTTTAATTCTCTCGCCCGATTGTTTCGTTTTAAATTATGTTTTGTTGTTTAAGCGTGATTTATAGATTGCGTCCGTTGTGTTTTTTGCTGGTTAAACTGTGGAATATGTTTTACACTTGTTTATATGTGTGTATCATAGAACTGGGCACAAATCCGATTTCTTTGGCGCCGCGATTTGAAGGTACCGTTTGAGGAGGAAGGATTAAAAAATATATGGGGTTATAGGTACCGAAAACGCTTAGTTTATGAGATATTCGACCTTAAAGTTCAAAAATTCCCAAAATTCGAACATTTCAAGAAGCTATTTCACCACATTAAACACACTTCACTCACATTTTTCACTTTAGTTAATTAAATTAAACTATAAACTTTTAAATTAATCCACATTTTACACTTTTAGCAGGTTTTTTACCTAAGAAATCTTAATTTTAAAAATTACATTTTACCCTAATAATGAACATCATTTGTGTGCTAAAAATTTCGACGAAATGGAGCGCTGCCACGTGATGATAAGGCAATTCGCTGAAATTTCGCAAAAAATCCTCTATCCATGCATATGGATATTTTCTCTCTTAAATTTATTAAACAAACAAGTAATTTATATAACAATATTACAATAAAGTGTAAAGTATACAGTATAAACACTCTTTCCATGCACATGTATGTATATGTTCTTTATTTAATTTAATAAACAAATAAGTAATATTATATAATAATATTATATATATTGTCACCTAAAATAAAAACAACGTATTATCAAAAATAAATGGAAATCGCTGACACATATAATAACCAAAATTTAACCATTTTATAACGAAAACTCAAATTTTGTTTCAAATATATGATATAAACTTTATAATATTATCATAGATTTTTACTTATTTGTGTTTATTAAATATAAATCACATATTATACATATATGTACATATGTAGATGGAAAAAGTGTTCACAACTCAATTATAACTTGAAAAATGTTGGAAAGTATTTTTTATTATAGTTAATATAGAAAAAGGAATCACGCGAAAAAAAATAAAGAAAAATCGTTAAAAATCCTACATATTTGTTGTTAAAGATGTGCAACGCTCGTTTCCTCATAATTGTAAACAATTCTAACCTTTTCAACGATATTTTTTAATATTGTTACACTGAATTCTGACTTTGCTTATTGTTTCTACCTTTATGTAGGGTATTGGAAAATTGTGACTCTAGTGGTAGTCGTACGACGTACCGGCCAAGTCCTCACAATACTGATCTTCTTTAGTTTTGTTTGTTATGGGGGGAAGTTTCCTTTATCTTTGAAATTTCCTTAGACGTGAATTAAGATTTTCCTTCAACTTTAGTTGGTATGTTGGTAACTGGTTCTATAACTAGTCCACTTTGTGTTTCGCTGTGCAGCGTTTGAGTCATTTTGTGTTGAGCAACCTGGTGTCTTTAATTTTTAGAATTATCGATTTTGGGAATGGCTTTTGCAATTAAACAAGTGGATTTTTTGTGTAAGAGCTTCTTTGGAGTGAGATTAGATATCTGCCGTAATTAGGCATTGAATTGTGTCTTTTGTGGCAATATAAGCAATTAAATTTGACAAAGTTGTTACTTTCGTTAATATTTAATTTTTTAAACTTCTCGCAAGTTTTAAGTTTATGTTCTCTTGTGCATAGTTCGCATCACGTAAGTTTTCTTTGTTTGGATGTGAACGGTTGTGTTTTGTTAAAAATTTTGTTTTTTTCGTTTTCGTCAGCCCTCGAAGCACGTCCCTGTGTTGTGATCCTCGCTTTTTCGATCGCCGTATCTTCAGTTATAGTTCAGCATATTTGCTAAAATTGATATTGAATCATATGTGAAATATAAAACCGAAAATAAAATCTAATTAAAATTAACTTTGAATTACACTTAGAATATAAAACCGGTCGTTTTATTTGGAACAAGTGAAAAAGTTAAGTGTCATAAGGGTGAAGTGAAAATACGCACCTACTCACACATGGTTGATGTAGACGGCTGTAAATATGTCCCGGAAGGGACGGCCATTCGTCATAACCTCCATAAAATGTTTCTGTGTCACATGCAGGCACCTCAAGGTGGATGCCTGAACTTGCCTCTCGATATTTTGCATTTGTGGCAGCTCTAATTCGGATGCATATAGAAATTGCTTTTAAAAAATTGATCGAAATAGCTTTCGTTTCTTCATATTGGTCTTTGCAGTTTTCGTAAATATCGTAAGACGATGATTTAAAATTATGTGGCAGATCTGAATCGTCAAAATCTACTATGGCGTCATGAGCCGCTTGGAGACGAGTCCAAATGTGTTAAGATTTTGGCTTTTAATTTCTAATAACCTTTACCTTTAGTGCCGTGAAGAAAGGTAAATTTTTTCCAATTTTATTATGGAAGAATAAACCAGGGCCCTATTCCAAAAACTTAATTTATCAATTTATTATTAAAAACGCACTTTCTCTTTATGTATACATTTTAGGTCCTTTTGTTGGTATATAGGTACACCTTAATACTTGGACTTGTATATAATATATGTATGTATGACTTAAAGTCCCATACACGAGCACACAAGTGCGTTCGATCGATATGAATTCGTTTGCCCATACAAGACCCACAATTCCATTTTGGGTTCGTTCTTCACAGAGTTAACATGTGCGACAGGCAAACGGAACATTTCTTCGAATTTATTTCTAATGTAGCACTTTTATCTATTTCTTTGTATTTCGTTAATAAGTTATTCCAACTTTTATTTTTCTCAATTTTATTTTTATATGTATCACTTTTCGTTTGCCAATTCATATTTTATAAGATCAATACATTCTAATCAATCAATTTTTTTTTTGCTTAAATCTCTTTAAAAAATATAAGAATATGTCCCAAAAGTTATAGATGGGAACTCGAAATATTATCGAAGCTAGAAGGGAAATAGTAACCGAGCGTTTAGCAGATATATGCGCTTGGGCAAAAACCGAAAACTTTGAAGCGTGATTTCTCGGTTTTCCATTTTTACGATTATTTTTAATTGGCGGGCAGGATAGAGAAAAACGAAACGTCTTATGGAATTGGGGCAAAGTTTAGTATCTTTGGCATAAAATTATCTTCTATTTAAACTTAAAAAAACTAAGAAAAGTCAAGTTTGAACATATTTTTAAACAAGATAAAGTAAATTTTTTTGGTCAAAACCACTTTTTTTCAATTTTTAAAAAATTTGTAAAATTTTACACTTCTTTTTGGAATTTTCTTAGTTTAACAAGAAGATAAATTATTAAAAAATATGATTCTCTTTGAATATTTTGTTTAGATAGAAATTGCGACCTGCATCCTGCCCGCCGTCCGAAAAATGCACATGTGAGATGCATCGAGCAATTGCTCCGCAAAGGCAGAGTATCATAGATTTCGTATCCAAAAAATTTGTGAAAGATCTTCAAATATATAACTATAAAGCCTAGAAATTTGGCTTGAATCAATTATTTCTTTCCCTCCCAAAAAAGTCCTCAAAAAATCGATTTTTTGAAGCCTCGAAAGCAGGCTCTCCCCTTAACACTTGCCATTGTCCGCGATCTTCACTGTTCGGCGACACGAGAGAAATGAGATTTTGTTCGCGCACAACGCCATACACGACACACATGTGCGCGCACCGATCGTAAAAAATCAAGCATTTTCGCGAACATGGATCGGTGCGCCCACAAGCCCATACACCAGTAAACCGCATGCGAACACGTACCGATCGAACGCACTTGTGTGTCGTGAATGGGCTCTATTATGTTTTGTGCAAGAGAGAGCTCGTTGAAGAGATCAATTCGCTATTTGTACGGAAGTATGCACGAAATGTTTGTGCTAATATATGAATGTGTGTTTAATTTTTTTTGTGCAGTCCTGCTTGTTTTTGGTTGACGAAGAACAAGGGTTATTGCGGACCAATGTGGACTTTGAATATAGTTATGTATGTATAGGATTGTATGTACAATTGTAATAATGCACCAATAATATATTTATGTGTGTGTAGTGTTCATACATTTATTTATATTTTGTGAGTTTTACTTTACCGTTGGTTATTTACTGAAAATTACTATTACTTTTTCTTAGAAAATTAATTAAAATTTATATGTTTAATAATTTAGGATGTAGTACCCAGTGTAGAGTATAAAATTACAGACAGATTCTATGCAATTCTATATATACAATAATACGAGTATGTATGTATGTATGATCAGGTATGTTCCTTTTGCACTTATGTATGTATATATTTTTGTATATACAGTAGAATCCGTTTATTATGACTCTTGAAGGTCATGCATTGTTTTTTGTTTATTACTGTGAAAAAATGTCATCACAACGACGTAAAGCATTTACAATTGAGGAGAAAGGTGCAATAATATGCAGATTAGAAAATGGAGAATCTAACTCATGTCTCGCAAAGGAATTTGGCGTAGGTCATTCGACAATCTCAATGATTTTTAAAAACAAGAACCGCATTAAGCAATCGTTCAATTCAAATGTTTTGAAACCGAAGAGGCTACGAAAATCACGACAAGAAAATGTTGATCAAGCATTAATTCAGTGGTTGAAAAACATAAGAAACAAAGGAATACCTGTCAGCGGTCCTATGCTACAGGAAAAGGCAAATGGTTTTGCCGCGCGTTTTGGTATTCTTGACTTCAATTGTTCTGCAAGCTGGATCAGTCGTTTTAAAGTTCGACATAACATTGTGGCGGGAAAAATTGTCGGTGAATCTTCGTCTGTTGATCAAAATTCAACAACAAACTGGTTGATATCTGTGTGGCCGAATTTACGAAGACAATGTTCTGATGATGAGATATTTAATGCTGATGAAACTGGACTTTTTAACAAATTAATGTCGGATAAAACTTTAAAATTTAAAAGTGAAAATTGTAGTGGAGGTAAGTTGTCGAAAGATAGAATAGCTGTCATGGTAGCAGCTAATTAGAGTGGCACAGAGAAAAAGAAATTGCTCATTATTGGAAAGTCACAAAAACCAAGATGTTTTAGAAGTGTAAAATCATTACCTGTCGATTATGCCAACAATCGTAAAGCTTAGATGACGTCAGAACTTTTTGAAAAATGGCTTCATGATTGGGATCGTGATTTGGTCAAGAAGAAGAAACATTCTAATGCTGATTGATAATTGCTCGGCGCATCCAAATGTTACTGATTTAAAGTCTATAACACTTGCTTTCCTTCCGCCGAATACAACATCAGTACTACAGCCAACGGATCAGGGAATAATACGATCACTCAAAACGAATTTTAGGAAGAACCTTGTGCTCAAAATGATTAACTGTCTTGATGCTAATGAAAATAACTCTTCTACAAAAAATAACGGTGCTAGATGCAATTCTGATGGTTAATGATGCCTGGAATAAAATGTCACAAAGTACCATTCGTAACTGTTTCAAACATGCAGGATTCATTGAAAGTCACGACGGTTTACCTATTCAAATATCAGAACATGAATTCGATGAAGAAGATGACATTCCTTTATCTTTGTGGTCACGAAACCTAAATTCAGATTCTTTAACAGCACCGGAAATGTGGGAAGATTATGTTGACGTCTATAGCGCTACCACCGATGAAAATATCGTACAGAACATTAGTGCTAAGAAACAACTCGAAAGTGATGGGGAAGAGGAAGTCGAGGAAGAACCATTACCTACCGCAGAAGAGGCATTAAAAGCTGCAGAATTATTATCACGATTTGTTCACAGCAATATTGAAAATGATAATTTGACCATAGACCATATATGTATGTCTTCTATACACAATAGTATTAGAGACTGTTTTTACAATAAAATGAAAAAACAAAAGCAGACAAAAATTACGGATTACTTACAGTAAAAAATACACTTGTATGTGTTATAATGTGCTGATTTCGTGCAATTTTGAATTTGATTTAATATGTATGTATACATATTTAATTACTATGTTTCTGTATTAAAATACTTAAGTACATACATATTTACATAAAAAAAGTTTTTCATTTCACAAAACGCTTTGTATGACGTCCGCTTAGTATGACGTGTTTGTCAATTCTTTTCGATGTCATAATAAACGGATTCTACTGTACATATACCAGTATATTATAATTATGTTTAAAAAGGCATTTTGCATATACTTACGTAGCTATGTTCGTTTTTATATTTTGATTTATGCAATACTGCTTATTGTTCATGTTAAACATTAGCGGTATTGCCAGAAAATGTTTGTTAGTAAATATTTGAAATTATGGTTTGTTGCATATACTAAATTTTCACTGAAATTAATGCGCTCACTTTGATTTGGGGTTACCTTATGTACATATGTATATGCCCCTTTTGCTATCACTCCTCTTTTTGTGCTCCAGCTGGCTACCTCCTTCTGTTGTTGGTTTGTTTGTATGTATATTTGTTTAAATCCTTGCGCCCGATTGTTTCGTTTTAAATTATGTTTTGTTGTTTAAGCGCTTTTAGATTGCGTGTTGATTTTTTGCTGGTTAAACTGTGGAATATGTGTTTACACTTGTGTATATGTGTGTATCATAGAACTGGGCACAAATCCGATTTCTTTGGCGCCGCGATTTGAAGGTACCGTTGGAAAGAGGATTAAAAAATATATGGGGTTATAGGTACCGAAAACGCTTAGTTTATGAGATATTCGACCTTAAAATTCCAAAATTCCTAAAATTTGAACATTTCAAAAAGCTATTTCACCACATTAAACACACTTCACTCACATTTTTCACTTTAGTTAATTAAATTAAACTATAAACTTTTAAATAAATCCACATTTTACACTTTTAGCAGGTTTTTTACCTAAGAAATCTTAATTTTAAAAATTACATTTTACCCTAATAATGAACATCATTTGTGTGCTAAAAATTTCGACGAAATGGAGCGCTGCCACGTGATGATAAGGCAATTCGCTGAAATTTCGCAAAAAATCCTCTATCCATGCATATGGATATTTTCTCTCTTAAATTTATTAGACAAACAAGTAATATTATATAACAATATTACGTAATAAAGTGTAAAGTATACAGTATAAACACTCTTTCCATGCACATGTATATGTTCTTTATTTAATTTAATAAACAAATAAGTAATATTATATAATAATATTATATATATTGTCACCTAAAATAAAAACAACGTATTATCAAAAATAAATGGAAATCTTCTTCTTAATTGGCGTAGACACCGCTTACGCGATTATAGCCGAGTTAACAACAGCGCGCCAGTCGTTTCTTCTTTTCGCTACGTGGCGCCAATTGGATATTCCAAGCGTAGCCAGGTCCTTCTCCACTTGGTCCTTCCAACGGAGTGGAGGTCTTCCTCTTCCTCTGCTTCCCCCGGCGGGTACTGCGTCGAATACTTTCAGAGCTGGAGTGCTTTCATCCATCCGGACAACATTACCTAGCCAGCGTAGCCGCTGTCTTTTAATTCGCTGAAATATGCCAATGTCATCGTATATCTAAAATGTTATAAATCTTTCGCAGAACTTTTCTCTCAAAAACTCGCAACGTCGACTCATCAGTTGTTGACATCGTCCAAGCCTCTGCACCGTATAGCAGGACGGGAATTATGAGTGACTTATAGAGTTTGGTTTTTGTTTGTCGAGAGAGGACTTTGCTTCTCAATTGCCTACTCAGTCCGAAGTAGCACCTGTTGGCAAGAGTTATCCTGCGTTGGATTTCTAGGCTGACATTGTTGGTGGTGTTTACGCTGGTTCCAAGATAGACGAAATTATCTACGACTTCAAAGTTATGACTGTCAACAGTGACGTGAGTGCCAAGTCGCGAGTGCGACGACTGTTTGTTTGATGGCAGGAGATATTTCGTCTTGCCCTCGTTCACTGCCAGACCCATTTCTTTTGCTTACTTGTCCAGTCTGGAGAAAGCAGAACTAACAGAACTAATGAATATCATCGGCATACGCCAGCAGCTGTACACTCTTATAAAAGATGGTACCTTCTCTATTTAGTTCTGCAGCTCGAACTATTTTCTCCAGAAGCAGGTTGAAGAAATCGCACGATAGGGAATCGCCTTGTCTGAAACCTCGTTTGGTATCGAACGGCTCGGAGAGGTCCTTCCCGATTCTGACGGAGCTTTTCGTGTTACTCAACGTCAGTTTACACAGCCGTATTAGTTTTGCGGGGATACCAAATTCAGACATCGCGGCATAAAGGCGGCTCCTTTTCGTGCTGTCGAAAGCAGCTTTGAAATCGACGAAGAGGTGGTATGTGTCGATTCTCCTTTCACGAGTATTTTCCAAGATTTGGCGCATGGTGAATATCTCTTCGGTTGTTGATTTGCCAGGTCTAAAGCCACACTGATAAGGTCCAATCAGTTTGTTGACGGTGGGCTTTAATCTTTCACACAATACGCTCGATAGAACCTTATATGCGATGTTGAGGAGGCTAATCCCACGGTAGTTGGCGCAGATTGTGGGGTCTCCTTTTTTATGGATTGGGCATAGCACACTTAAATTCCAATCGTTGGGCATGCTTTCGTCGGACCATATTTTACAAAGAAGCTGATGCATGCTCCTTATCAATTCTTCGCCGCCGTGTTTGATTAGCTCGGCCGGTAATCCATCGGCCCCCGCCGCTTTGTTGTCCTTCAGGCGGGTAATTGCTATCCGAACTTCTTCATGGTCGGGTAATGGAACGTCTGCTCCATCGTCATCGATTGGGGAATTGGGTTCGCCTTCTCCTGGTGTTGTGCATTCGCTGCCATTCAGCAGGTTGGAGAAGTGTTCCCTCCATAATTTAAGTATGCTCTGGGCATCAGTGACTAGATCACCTTTGGGGGTTCTACAAGAGTATGCTCCGGTCTTGAAACCTTCTGTAAGCCGCCGCATTTTTTTGTAGAATTTTCGAGCATTACCCCTGTCGGCCAGCTTATCAAGCTCTTCGTACTCACGCATTTCGTCTACAAATGCGTCTCGCTTCCCTCTTAAAGTCTCGGTATCTATCCCATCCCGCACGTGTTGTGGTCGATCGTAACATTGCGAGGTAGGCAGCCTGTTTTCTCTCCGCTGCGACACGGCACTCTTCGTCGTACCAGCTGTTCTTTTGCACTTTCCGAAAACCAATGGTTTCGGTTGCAGCTGTACGTAAGGAGTTTGAAATGCCGTCCCACAGTTCCCTTATACCGAGTTGTTGACGAGTGCTCTCAGAGAGCAGGAGTGCAAGCCGAGTAGAGAAATGTTCGGCTGTCTGTTGTGATTGCAGCTTCTCGACGTCGAACCTTCTTTGTGTTTGGGCGGGTGCGAATCTTAGCTGCAACAAGATAGTGGTCCGAGCCGATGTTAGGACCTCGGAGCACACGCACATCTAGAACACTGGAGACGTGTCTTCCGTCTTTCACAACATGATCGATCTGGTTGGTAGTTTTTCGATCCGGAGACAGCCAGGTAGCTTGATGAATCTTCTTATGCTGGAATCTAGTACTACAGAAAACCATATTTCGGGCCCCGGCGAAGTCGATCAGCCTCAACCCATTTGGGGATGTTTCATCGTGGAGGCTGAATTTACCGACCGTAGTACCAAAGATACCTTCGTTGCCCACCCTGGCGTTAAAATCGCCAAGCACGATTTTGACATCGTGGCGGGGGCAGCTCTCATAAGTGCGCTCCAAGCACTCATAAAAGGCATCTTTGGTCACATCGTCCTTCTCTTCCGTCGGGGCGTGGGCGCAAATCAGCGATATATTGAAGAACCCCGCTTTGATGCGGATAGTGGCTAGACGTTCATTCACCGGAGTGAATGACAGTACTCGGCGACGAAGTCTCTCTCCCACCACGAATCCCACACCAAACTTGCGCTCCTTTATATGGCCACTGTAGTAAATGCCACAAGGACCTACTCGTCTTTGTCCTTGTCCCGTCCATCGCATTTCTTGGACGGCGGTGATGTCAGCCTTTATTTTCACGAGGACATCAACCAGCTGGGCAGCGGCACCTTCCCAATTAAGGGCCCGGACATTCCAGGTGCATGCCCTGATATCGTAGTCCTTATTTCGTTTGCCGTGGTCGTCATCAAAAGGGGGGTCTCTCATTCGAGGCTGGTTGTTACTGTTCATTGGGGGTGTTTTTTTACGTGGCGGGTCCCAAACCCAGCGCACAACCCTATGTAGGGGATGTTTCGCCTTCTCACTTTAGCTCGCCTTCAAACGGATGTTCTTAGGCTACCCAGAGGATACTTGGTCAAAGACCGGAAGTAGTGAGCTGCTTGAGTCATATGTAAAAGAATCGTTTCTGGCCACTCCCAAGTGAATGGCGATCAGAGAACTTTCCTCACTTGCGTGAACTTCTACACATGACTCCATAAATGGAAATCTCTGACTCATATAATAACCAAAATTTAACCATTTCATAACGAAAACTCAAATTTTGTTTCAATATACATATATGATATAAACTTTATAATATTATCATAGATTTTTACTTATTTGTGTTTATTAAATATAAATCACATATTATACATATGTATACGTACATATATATGTAGATAGAAAAAGTGTTCACAACTCAATTATAACTTGAAAAATGTTGGAAAGTATTTTTTATTATAGTTAATATAGAAAAAGGAATCACGCGAAAAAAAACAAATAAAGAAAAATTGTTAAAAATCCTACATATTTGTTGTTAAAGATGTGGCAACGCTCGTTTTCCTCATAATTGTAAGCATTCTAACCTTTTCAACGATAATTTTTTAATATTGTTACAATGAATTCTGACTTTGTTTTTTCTAACTTTATGTGGGGTATTGGAAAATTGTGGGTCTAGTGGTAGTCGTACGACGTACCGGCCAAGTCCTCACAATACTGATCTTCTTTAGTTTTGTTTGTTATGGGGGGAAGTTTCCTTTATCTTTGAAATTTCTTTAACTGTGAATTAAGGTATTTTCCCTCAACTTTAGTTCGTATGTTGGTAACTGGTTCTTTAACTAGTCCACTTTGTGTTTCGCTGTGCAGCGTTTGAGCATTTTGTGCCTTTGAGCAACCTGGTGTCTCTTGGCAGTTTTTAGAATTATCGATTTTGGGAATGGCTTTTGCAATTAAACAAGTGGATTTTTTGTGTAAGAGCTTCTTTGGAGTGAGATTAGATATCTGCCGTAATTAGGCATTGAATTATGTCTTTTGTGACAATATAAGCAATTAAATTTGACAAAGTTGTTACTTGTTAATATTTAATTTTTTAAACTTCTCGCAAGTTTTGAGTTTATGTTCTCTTGTGCATAGTTCGCATCACGTAAGTTTTCTTTGTTTGGATGTGAACGGTTGTGTTTTGTTAAAAATTTTGTTTGTTTCGTTTTCGTCAGCCCTCGAAGCACGTCGCTGTGTTGTGATCCTCGCTTTTTCGATCGCCGTATCTTCAGTTATAGTTCAGCATATTTGCTAAAATTGATATTGAATCATATGTGAAATATAAAACCGAAAATAAAATCTAATTAAAATTAACTTTGAATTACACTTATAATATAAAACCGGTCGTTTTATTTGGAACAAGTGAAAAAGTTAAGTGTCATAAGGGTGAAGTGAAGTGGGCACCTACTCACACATGGTTGATGTAGACGGCTGTGAACATGTCCCGGAAGGACGGCCATTCGTCATAACCTCCATAAAATGTTTCTGTGTCACATGCGGGCACCTCAAGTTGGATGCCTGAACTTGCCTTTCGATATTGTTGCATTTGTGGCAGCTCTGTTCTCGGATGCCCAGTAGATGCAATTGCTTTTAATAGCTTTAATTGATCGGAGATCATAGCTTTCGTTTCTTCATATTGGTCTTAGCAGTTTTCGTAAATATCGTAAGACGATGATTTAAAATTATGTGGCAGATCTGAATCGTCAAAATCTACTATGGCGTCATGAGCCCTTTGGAGACCAGTCCAAATGTGTTAAGATTTTGGCTTTTAATTTCTAATTTCCTTTAATAACGATAAATCACATCCGATTTTTTGCATATATAAGTTAACACAATATTTTATGAACTTCTACATAAATTCCATTCCCACATTATATGCTAGAAACATACAAACCGTTTGCATACTTTGGAGTCCTATTACAACCAAAAGTGCAATTGCGCTAAACGCGCATCCGCTAAATTCTTAAGTGAAAACACGCGCAACCATTTTCTCCCCAAAACCAAATAGCTGCATGGACAGAATAACCAAGCATCTTTGGTCAGTATCACATTAGATTATAAACCTTAAAGATTTTTTAAAGTTCAACATATATATATTTATATTATGAGGTATTATTGAACAATAAAATAAAAATTATTTTATGTCCAAATAAAAAAACAAAACGGCGGGAATATCAACGATCCCGTTGATTGGCCTTTTTTCGCGGCCGTCAACTTCCTGGCTAGGCTTCTTATCTGAAACGAAAAAAGTTAATTTTTTTAATCTGGAAGCTTTTATAGAGTGCGTAGTACTCGTAGAGGGGTTTTTAGAATTTCGAAAACTGGGGATGTAGGCCAGAATTTTGTAAAAAATGTCATTTTTACCCGTGTTTTTCGACATCAAAACAGTTAAACAACTGTCAAAATGCCGTTTTTCTCGGAAAAGCGCTCTATACGCTTTAGTTCAAATAAATCGGTTAAATAATTCGCTCGCAATTTTGACAGCCGCATGAAAAAAGTTAGTTTCGAGGAGACGAGCCTCAAAGTTCTACGGTTGTATATACGGTTGTATTTCTTCGAAAATATTCATATTAAACCAATAAAAACTATATATTTGAATAGTTTTTCTATTGATTGGAGTGAAAAAAATTTTCATTTTTTTAAATTCTAAAGGTATCTCCCCTCTTAATAAACTGTCACTTTGTGAAATAAATTTAACAACCTGTTTTGAGCGTGTTGTTCCTGCAGGTGTATTTTGATTTTTTTCGTTTTAATCATTTTGTTATATTATATGTTAAAGTTTTTGTGATTGTAAACTTAATGTGTTAATTTAATTATTAAAAACGCACTTTCTCTTTATGTATACATTTAGGTCCTTTTGTTGGTATATAGGTACACCCTAATACTTGGACTTGTATATACATATGTATGTATGACTTACGTTTTGTGCAATTGAGAGCTCGTTGAAGAGATCAATGCGCTTTTTACTCTCGTTCACGATACATATATGTAAGTATATGCACAAATTGTTTGAATGATTTAAAGATTAGGTTTTTGTTCGTCAGCGCATCCGTTCTACTCGCAAAAGTGCTGACGATACGTCTAGCGCAGTGTGGCGTGATTCTCTGGAAATCCAGCGGAACGTGGGAACCGGTGTCAGCAGAACTGCAGGCGCATTAAGTTACCATAAGAATTATAAAATTTAAGTTTCGAGTTAAGCGAGCGGTTGAACAATAAAGGTCGTAAGACCAGAAAAAGAAGAAAAAAATGTGGTGTCGTGGGACACCAGGTAGGAACGAAGTTCCTTCGGATAATGTAGAATCGATACAATTTGCCAAAAAAATTGTGCTTAATTTTATGTAGGTTGTCCTGATTTTTCTCTAAAATTTCGCTGATTAGTTTTTATTTAAGTACAGATAAGTATTAAGAAAACTCTACTGTCGTCCTACTGCCGCACAGTGTATCGTTTAATACAAGCTAGGGGGACAAAAATATTTTAGTATGAAATTTAATTGTTTTGGTCGTGTTGATTAATGATTTTAAGTTTCATTGAAGAATTAGTATATATTTTTTAGATTTACGAATAGAAAACAAAAAGTTGTGCAAAAAATATATTTAATTATTTTTTTAAATTTCAGAACATACAATAACATTTACTTGAATGTATAAAGAACGTACTAATACATAAGTCCATTACATTTCAACTAATGAAAAACGCGATGATTGGTAAAGGGTTTTTTATCAACAGACCTAATAATAACAATAACATAAAAATAACAATGACACACAACAACAAAATGTTTAATGCTACTACATATATCATTTTACTCATTGAATGACTCATCATCACTGTTAGATTCATCTGAATCAGATATTAGATAATCCTTATCGTCATGGTCACATGTTTTCTGACGTGCTACTTTTGATGGTATTGAAGGGACAATTAAATTTAGAACTTCCACCGGTAATTTATCTGTTCTCTTTCTAGGAACTTCTCTGAGTGAGTTGATTTTACCGGATCGGATGTTATTAAAAGCATAATATGTAGTAAATTTATATTCGTGGCTATACGTGACTGTTTTCTGGTGTGGTGTTCGCGAAATCTACGACAGTCCTTAATACGGGCTTCTTGAGACTCCTCCGAGAGTTGCCCGATTGGAAGAATAAAATTTCTAATTACCTCCGTACTATGTATCAGGATTTTGTGCACGGTGACTGGCATATAGTACCACGAATATAAATTAAGATAAAGTGTTCTGGTTTTGGAACAAAGATTTTCGAATTTATTGCAATTAATATCGTAGCCGGAGGATAGCGTTCTCAATAAAATGCCAAAATTTTTAATTAGATTACTATCCAATCCGGTAATATCCCCACTCAGTTCCGGATTCATAAAGAACCTGTGGGCCGTATTCCCATCATTAGAGTTCCCATATCCAGGTTTCGGTGTGTCTACTATAAGTCCCATCTGGTTTTTAAACTTTTGCCTTACTTCTTCCGAACGTTGTTTTACACTAGCCTTTTCTATATCGCTCTTAGCTTGCCACTTTTTTATGTCCAAACGATAACAAATGTATAACATGCATTCAAAAGAACGAATCCATGCGCGTGCAAAGTAGACAAACCGAAACTGTAATGTTCTTTTTTAACCACTACGTCTTTTATTTCGCCATTCATCAGTTTAGGAGTAGCACCACAGATGTAACATTTTTGTGAAGAAAGTGTACCAGTCAAAGCATTACATACTTTTCCGTCTGCCATTGTAAGTAAAAGATTATGTTTTACCGAAATTTGAGAACAGCGATTATCACATAGTGTTGGAAGAAGTTGAGATGCTTCTTCCAAAACCTTGTTAGTTTCTGATGTAGTAAAATCAGTTGTTTCCTTTGAAAAAATCAGCTTAATTGGGCGACAATAAAATGTGGACGAATGCCGCGGATTTTGCCATAAAATATTTTGGCTGGCATCGTCACTCAATCTCAATGGAACAATAGCAAAACCAAACATATACTCATCAGTAGCATCGCAGTTCTCAAATTTCTGTTTATAAGTGCTATGGGCGGAGCTCCCGTCACATCCCCATTAGCTGATTAGTGTGAATGACGAATTAGAAGATATATTTTCTTTGAAAACTTCACTTTGCGCTTCAATTAAACGTTTAGCGGTTTTATCCAAAATGGCTTGAAGTTTAATTTCGGCGCGCATTTCTGTTACCAAGATATGCTCATCTGCAGGGTTACACAAATTTTTAGACCTACGTAAACTAAAATAGGATGGAAAAACTTTATGTCCATTTACGCGTCTGTTCATACGAGTAACTTGTGCACTTAGAATCCACATAATAAGTTAATGCCTCATCACTTGTCAATTGCCTGCCTTCGCATGTAGTATTACCAGACTTCTTTTTTCTGTAGATTTCAAACTTTCTCTAATCGAAGTAGCTACATATGTTTATATTACCCTCCAAGCGATTTGCTACTTCAGCGGCTACGGTCAACTCGATGGCACTTCGCGATTCTAGTAAGTCTGCAACCATTCGTTTTTTCGTTTTAAAAGACGACTCTTCAACATTTTTTTTGGTCTACCTTGAGATCGATTGCTTCCAGTTGATGAGGTAGGACAGGGATGTTCCATTTGTAGGTGAAATTGTAAATCTGCTCCTTCTAACCAGCTGCGATTTTTGTATAAAAAACGTTCAATCATCATATTTGCTTCAGTCCATTTTTTTGAAAATTTTGACCAAACACTCGAAATTTTTAGCTTTATGTCCTTCTGTCTATCAGGCGTTAAATCTGTAGCACTAAATTTTGTCAAAACATAATCCACCAACCGGGAATTTCGCTCTATTTTACCTTTACGCCATTCTTCGAATAACTCCATTTTTGAAATAGAGCAAACTCGATCTAGAAAAAAAATAATTAAAAATAATGGGGGAAAGATGTGGTACTCGATCAAAGGTCATTGTATAGCTTAAGGTTGCCGTTATACAATATTCAAAAATTAGCTTGGATATATGTGGATAAAAAAAGTTGCATACGTTAAAAACTTGAAAATGAAAAGAACACAAACATTTTTATATGAGTTTTCAAAACCCCGTACAACCTATTAGCTAAACGCAAACCAAGTATTAAATTGCATAAAATATACATACATACCTTCTAAATTAAATTCCTTTTCATCAACAGTCGTGTTTTCCTCTCCAAACCTTGTTAAATCACTATTTATATTGTATTTTTTATTTAAATTGAAAACACAAAAATGATAACACGGTATCACTTCGATTAAACTTGTTGTAGTTAACCGTATTAGAATATTTTGCGCAATTCTTTCTTAAAATTGTGACATACATATAAAGAGTTGTTATAATCAGAGTACTGTCAATTATTTGATTGTTTACATTGACTTTTGTCCGCCTACTATGATCCAGCGAATCACTGTGTGCCGTCGGCAAATATAGGAAATATTCAAGTTAGCGGGAACGACAACTGTCGGCCTGCAGTCGAGTAGTCGTGCAGCTGTCAAAATAACAGTGTCCCTAAGAACATCTGTATTTTAATATTTGACAGATGTAGTTTGCAGTCTGTCGCGCTCTATGTGTTCCGCACTTCACTCAAAACTAATTTGCATACACAATAATGTTACAGATTTTCATGCCTAATTATTTTGCAAAACCTAAAGGTAGGCTATAACTAGCGATCTTACAGTCTTTTTCTTACGGGTTATTTCTTACGGGTTATTTCCTCAAACCATTAACCAGCCTGCGCCAAAAAACATGCAACAATTCAACTCCCCATAAACGTACTTACTGCAAGCACAATTCTCAAGTGGTGAACACAATGACTGCGACAGACTGCAGCAGCACGACAGTGAACTGAAAATGACTTTGTGCATCTTACTACATGAACATTCGTAAGAAGGCAGCAACATAACAATGGCCGGCATGTACACAAGACAACACAGCTGTCCATTTTGCATGTACACAATATCGTTGTGGCCATACTAATACCTTTCACTTCAATGACATTTTAATATTTTGTTCAAAGTGAATTTTTTTATGCAAAAAATAAGTAAAAATAGGTAAATATTTTTTTGTTTTAAATTATCGATTGTTATTACAAATGATATAATAGAGCTATTTTATGCTTTTATTTGTAAAATAACGTCAAGTTTGTTAGAGCTGTGAATAATTTTACATTTTACATATTAGTGGCATCACCACTCTACCTCCTCTTTCTATCTTCTATCTTCCATTCTACTGTCAACTCTACTGTCGTCCTACTGCCCTTGGCAAATATAGGAAATATTCAAGTTAGCGGGAACGACAACTGTCGGCCTGCAGTCTTGTAGTCGTGCAGCTGTCAAAATAACAGTGTCCATAAGAACGTCTGTATTTTAACATTTGACAGATGTAGTTTGCAGTCTGTCGCGCTCTATGTGTTCCGCACTTCACTCAAAACTAATTTGCATACACAATAATGTTACAGATTTTCATGCCTAATTATTTTGCAAAACCTAAAGGTAGGCTATAACTAGCGATCTTACAGTCTTTTTCTTACGGGATATTTCTTACGGGTTATTTCTTACGGGTTTTTTCTTATGGTTTTGCTATCACTTTTTTTCAGTTAGGTCCCGCAGCAAAATCCCTATCTTCTCCAAGCCTGCCGTAAGGAACTTCGTTCCAATAATTTTTACTTTCGACAAGTAAACCCATAACTGGCGCCCGAGCTAAAATAAGCTCCTACGTCGCAAAGGAAAACAATAGGCGCCAAGAATCTTTCTACGGAGAACGTGGAGTGATAATAAAAACAACTGTGCTAGTGTGAGATCAGGCCCCTTAGTAACAGAGCAAAAAGGACGCGTTGGACGCAAGTCAACTCATCAGCACCTATCAACATTAGCAACCAACAATATCAAGAGGCAAAGAACGAAAGTCGTTATTGTATTGTAAGTTAAGTGATAATTACTAATTAAGAACATTAAGTGAAACCCAGATTGTGAAATTTTTTTTTTACCGAACTAAAATTGAAATAAAACCTTTAAGCATTAATTTGTAAGTGCAAAAACTGAAAGTAGAAAAGAAACCGATACGTAAAGAGTAGTGGACAGTGAGAAAAAATATAAAACGGACTCTTTAACAGACACAACAAAGTAAACAATGTCGAACCCAAATAATCTGGTTCGTCCACCAGTAATCAGGGCGAATGATCCTGTAGGAAATTCAGGATCTGCTAACGTTACAATAAACGAAGATGACCTCGTAAACCTAATAGGAAGGGTAGCTTTAGACGTGGTAAACAGGCAGGGACCCAGCATAGTTAGGGCAACCCTTAACACGAATGCGGGCTTAGCAGACACTTGCGACCAAACCATCAATATAGAACATGCAAGCAACTTATCAGATTTAGACAAGATACCTGACGTGGTAAAATGTTTACGCGAATTCTCGGGAAATCCCGCCGAATTCAATTCATGAAAAAAAAGTGTAAATCGAATATTAAATATTTACGAAGCGAGTAAGGGCCCACCTAAATTCTACGGAATCCTTAACGTGATAAGAAATAAAATCGTCGGCTACGCAGATGCTGCCCTTGAGTCATACAATACACCCTTAGACTGGGGTGCTATTTGTAAGTGTCTAACTTTACATTACGCCGACAAGCGTGATGTATCCACCCTAGAATACCAAATGACTTCTTTGGTTCAGGGAAATAGGTCAATTGAAGAATTTTACCAGACCGTTTATTCCAATTTATCTTCAATACTTAATAAGCTAGGCTGTATGGAGGTGGGTAGCGAGGCTCGTAATCTTCTTACTCACACACACAGAAACAAGGCGCTAGATACGTTTGTGCGCGGCCTCAACGGCGACTTGCCTAAACTATTGGGCATGAAGGAACCAATGGATCTGCCCCAAGCAATACACTTGTGCTTGAAGTTGGAAAATCAGGGATTCCGCACACGGTACGCACACAACACCAATATGGATCGTAGAGGGATGCAGCGAAACACCGCACCACCTTTACCTTCAAGAAATTTTCGGAGGCAAGTAAACCAACAAAATTTCTTCCCCGAAATTGCTTACTTACCACAGCCACAACCACAACTTATTTCACATAACTTTCCAAATCAAAGATTTGATCGGAACTTAAATGCACAAACACACTTTAACCAACCGCCTATGCGCCCCCCAAAACCGCCGGTGCCTATGGAGATAGTTAAAACTTTGCGCTCGCGCCGCATTAACTATATGAACCGGCCCCAAAATAATCAATTATTCGGCAAAAGGCCACCACAGACCACTTCTGAAAGAAATCTCAAGCCACAAAAGGCACAACGCAATTTTCATATAAGTAATACTCCAAGCGCTACCTCGAACACTGGCTCAGAAGATAATCTGAATGATTATTTGGGTGTGGCGGACGACAATATACAGGATGAAGGGCAATATTACGAATATAGCGATATTCATTTTTTAGGCTAAAAAGCTCTTCGTTGCCTTACTTTGAATGCCGCACGAAGAGCGGCGAAGTATTCAACTTTTTAATTGACACTGGCTCCAGCCAGAATTATATTCAACCCAATTTAGCAAAAAAAGTACTAGAAAACAAAGATATATTTTTAGCGAAAACTATTGCTGGTGATATAGAAATAAAACACCACACATTTTTAGCAGCTTTTTAATCAAACAGAAACTTTAAAATTCTTTATACAACCCCCTTTAAGAACTTTTCATGGCATTTTGGGGTATGATAGCTTTCGGCAGCTAGATGCTGTAATTAACGTTAGAGAGGGAACCTTGACAATTAAAAATAATTTAAAAATATCAATTTAAGAATTAAAAACAGATGCAGTAAATGCTATCAAAATACATGATGACAACATTACTCCCCATCAAAAAATAGCTCTACAGAAATTGGTTACAGAGCATCCTAACTTATTTTCGGAACCGGATGAACGGTTAACTTATACTACCAAAGTAGTGGGAGAGATCAGAACGTCATCTGATTCTCCAATATATAGTAAGTTTTATCCATATCCAGCATCGCTTAGAGGCGAAGTATAGAAACAGGTGGAAAACTACTAAACGATGGCGTTATAAGACCATCCAGATCCCCTATAATAATATATACATATAATAATAAAAAATAAAAAACCCGATTCCAGTGGAAATAAACAGTATAGGTTAGTGATCGATTATAGAAATAACATAGTTTAACTATAGCGGATAAATATCCGATACCCGAAATAGAGGGTATGTTATCGCATTTAGGCGACAATTCGTTTTTTACCACGCTAGACCTCAAAAGTGGGTTCCATCAGATCCCACTAAAGCCGTCAGACATAGAAAAAACGGCATTTTCGGTGAATAATGGGAAGTTCGAGTTTACTCGGCTACCATTTGGGCTTAAAAATGCGCCCGCCATTTTCCAGCGTACACTTGACGATATCCTCCATGAACATATAGGCAGGATTTGCTATGTGTATATAGATGATATCATAATATTCGGAAAATCTGAAGAAGAACACTTACAGAATCTTCGAAAAGTTTTCGAAACTTTAGGAGAAGCAAATATAAAGATTCAACTGGACAAATGTCACTTTTTTCAAAAGGATGTAGAATTTTAAGGATTTATAGTATCACAAGAGGGCATTAAAACTAACCCAAAAAAGGTAGAAGCAATTACTAATTTTCCCGAATCCAAAAATTTTAAAGAATTGCGTTCATTTTTAGGCCTATCCGGCCATTACCGTAGATTTATTCGCGATTACGCGAAATTAGCAAAGCCATTAACAATCTTACTAAGAGGCGAAGAAGGCCGAATTTCAAAAAACAAGTCCGCAAAAGTACCGATTCAATTCAATGAACAAGCTAAAGAAGCATTTCAGAAAATTAAAAATATGTACATTGGTTTCGGATGAGGTAATTTTATCTTTTCCAAATTACAATAACGATTTTGAGCTCACAACTGATGCCTCAAATTTTGCACTTGGTGCCGTTCTTTCCCAAAGTGGAAAACCTATTTCTTTTATTTCGCGAACTCTAAGTAAGGCGGAGGAACATTACGCCGCAAACGAGAAGGAAATGCTAGCCATGTTTTGGGCATTATCCACTCTACGGAATTTTTTGTACGGGCACGCTAAGGTCAAAATCTTTACAGACCATCAGCCCCTAACTTTTGCTTTAAGCAACAAAAATACAAATAGTAAAATGAAACGATGGAAGGCAGAACTAGAAGAGTATATTCACGAAATATTTCATAAAACTGGTCGAACTAACGTTGTGGCTGATGCACTATCAAGAATTACAGCACAGCAACAAATAAATTCAATGCCAGTCACCGACTAAACCTCGTACTGAGCAGTTGTGTTAGCGTCTTTCTCTGAGTTTATAGCTATTCATATAGCTCTCTTTTGGTGTTCTTTTTTTTTGCACTACGGTCTGCTTACTTAAGTAACGCGATTAATACTTATTTTAAGTGAGAAATATAATCCAATACTTATATCAGTGTATTATATCTTTTCCACTATGCCCCCGGCGGGCTTCCAGTTCGGGGACAACAGGTTTGCTGCGCTGGCCCCCCTTTCGAAGGTTTCTTGTTTTCGTGTTTACAATGCCTTACTTACCGTGAGCAAAGATATAAACAAAATTAGTGAATTACGCGACGGCAGCCTATTACTGCTAGTGAAAAATAAGCAAGTAGCAGAAAAGTTTATAAAAACGAAATGTCTTTTCAACATTGGCGCTGTTAGCGCTAGCTATCATCAACATCTTAATTGTAACAAAGGCACCATTTATGCACCGTTTTTAAACGATGTGCCTGAAAGCGAAATAATAGAAGGACTCAGTTCTTATGAAATCTCCGCGGTTTATAAGTTCACTCGCAAAGTTGAAGGTGTTATAAAGCCTACTGGTGTTATGCTAATATCATTCAACAGTTATTCCCTTCCAAGCAAAATAAACATCGCATGGAGGATGACCTCTGTGCGACCGTACGTGCCTAATCCAATGCGTTGCAGGTCATGCCAAAAATTGGGTCATACGCAAAAACATTGTAAGGGTTCCCCAACATGCGAAACTTGCAATTTCCCTTCTCCACACGATAATGACTGCATCCGAGTCATGTGTGCGAATTGTTCTGGCGAGCATCGTTCATCGGACTATAAGTGTCCAAAGTACATATATGCAAACCAAAAAAATTTAAAAAATAAAGACACTAGAAAAGTGCAATATGCACAAAGTCCTTAAAAAGTATAGAGAAAATACTTCCCTCCCTTCCCTCACTGCTAGCTTTGCACATGTGCTTCAACCTACAAAAGAGGTATCCTCTGTATCCACCACACCAACAAAAATTTCAGCCATCAACAATCTCACAAAATCTAAAAATACTCATAGAATTGCCGACAATGACTTGCCTAGTACATCAAAACAAAACGCTGAGGTCACCTCTGCTCCCAACTCATCAATAAACTCTTTAACTAGAAAAAATCACTCATCAAACGCCAACAACAAACATATTTCCATCAACAAGTCTGCATCGATCAGTTTAGACTACAACAACGTCTCACATTCAGCTAAAAATATCAGCGACAAATGTACCCAACAAGCCTCTTTCTTAAATCCCAAACTTTTCAGTCCAACAACAGCCTCTCTCATTTCTAACTTAAACAACTCCTTAAACTCGCTTAATAAATATACTGACTTCAACAACACTACTACCAATACTACCGTGCAGTCTAATCCTACTAATCACGAAAATCTCTTTCCAACAACAAGCAATTCCAACGATAATCAATACTCTACTCAACATACTAAACAAATAGAAATTGACTCTGAATAAATACGCTTAGCCATTACTCTCTTTTGAACTAGTACTCAATTGGTGACACTCAGCTTCAACTGACTGCTCATACGAGTTGATATTCTAGCTCTCTTCTGTTTCCCTTTTTCTTTTTTTCCTACATAGATCTTATGATTCCATTATTGCAATGGAATTTAAACGGCTACACTAATAATTACAATGAGCTTCAACTATTAATACAAGATCATTCCCCAGCTATTATACACTTAAATGAAACTCACATATCTTTCAACTTGTCTGCTTTTACTCCTAAGCAGTACATTGGCATGTTTCACAATCTTCCACATATTAGCACAGGTAAAAGAGGTATTGCGATTCTCATAAGAAGAGATATTCCACACAAAATTAATGCCATTCAATCCAACTTGCTGGCTATGTCGATCGAAATTATCTTAGTTAAAAAAATCACCATTATCTGCACCTATATTGCACCAGAGTAACATTTCACCAGTACAGACATCCTGCAATTAATCAACCAAGCTTCTACTCCTTTAATTTTCGCTGGTGATTTTAATGCATGGAGTCCACTATGGGGCTCTCCAATAGCCAACAAGAGGGGCATTGAAGACGCTTTACTTTCCTCTAACTTAATATGTTTGAATAACGGATCCGCGACACACTTTTCCACTCACTCCACTTTTTCCCATGTAGATCTTACAATGTGCACCGACACACTTGCCACACAGTGCAAATGGAGTATACTCGATCACCTGCACGGAAGCGATCACTTCCCCATTGTACTAAAATTGCACCTAGGTTCAACAACTAAAAATCACAAAATAAATAAGGTATTCAAAACTGATTACGCTGATTGGGAGAAGTTTCAGACACATTGCGAGATAAATGGCAATAATACCCCAATATCTGACAACCCTAACCAAGAAAGTGCGAGGTTAACAAAAATTATCCGTTCAGCAGCGAATGTTAGCATTCCTCATACAAAGCCAACAGCAAGTTCAAAGAGTGTTCCTTGGTGGAATAAAGAAATCGCTGAATTGCGGGCAAAAAAACAGACAGCTTGGTATGAATACAAACGCGCTCGATCACTAGTCAACTTAATATCTTTCAGGAAAGCCAATGCTCTTTTCCGTCGTTCCGCGAAACAGACCAAGCGTAAATGTTTTCAGGATTTCACAAGCAAAATAAATCCTTCGTCTAGTCCTAAGTTAATATGGAACGCTTTAAAAAAACTTTCTGGAGTGCCCAGAAATCTAACCATTCAATGCGTAAAGGGGCCAACAGGTTTGGTAACCAATCCATCCGATATTTCCGAGTTATTTGCAAACCACCATTCTGAAACAAGCTCAGATATTTCATTCAGCACACAGTCCGACACTTCCTACTCTGTCTCCCCTCTTTCTTTTTCTGCTAAACAAATAGAAACCAGCATTTCACTGTCTGAATTCGAGTTCGTTGCATCTACCGTTAAGGGTAAGTCCCCGGGGCAAGATAAAATTTCTTATCCAATTATCAGACATATGCCAAAAAGCCTCAAGCTCCGATTGGTAAAGCTTTATAACAAAATTTTCAATACTGGTGTCTACCCCCAATTTTGGAAAACGTCCTGTGTCATACCAATACTTAAACCACACAAATCCTCCTATGAACTTGCTAACTATAGGCCGATTTCCCACCTTCCATGTATGGGCAAAATTTTGGAAAAGATCGTGGCTAACCGCTTGATGTGGTATGCTCAGCGAAACAAGTTCATATCACCGAATCAAGTCGCCTACAAAAAAGGTCAAGGCACGTTAGATGCTTTAATCCAACTAGACTACTTCATTACTAACGCTTTGTCCAGCAAAAACCACGTGTCCGTACTATCTCTGGACTTTCACAGAGCTTTCGACAAAATTGGAGCCCATATTATTATTCGACAACTAAGAAAATGGAAAATAGGCCAGAATATGATACGTTTTATTACTAACTTTCTCACAAACAGAAAACTCAAAGTCAACGTAAATGGTTTTCTTTCTTCAACACTCCCGCTTTCTAATGGTACGCCGCAAGGCTCACCTCTTTCAGCCCTCCTTTTTATCATTGCTTTCGATGATATTAGTAGGATGATAAAAAATTACAAAGGAGTTGAGCACCAGATCTATGCTGACGATGTCCTAATCTACACAAAAGTCTCTGACGTTAATTTAGCTCAATCCTTATTTACTAATATACTCGCCAGAATTGAGACTTGGTCACTGGAGTCTGGTGCTTCACTTTCCTTAGACAAAACACATATCCTTCATGTATGTAGGAAGCAAAATTGCAACGGTATTTCACTAACCCACAACCAAACTAACATCGAATGTAAAACACAGCTGAAAATACTAGGATTAATTTTTGACTCTAATTATAATTTTAATGCTCACTGTAAATATGTCAGAAACTCGTTAATGTCACGATTAAATATTGTTAAATATCTCTCGTCTAAGCATTCATTTATTCATCCGAACACACTAGTCAATGTTGTCAGAGCTTTGCTAACTTCAAAAATAGATTATGGGCTCCCCATCTATGGCAATTGCTCCAAAAGCAGTATCAACCTTTTAAATGCACCTTACCATTGCGCAATACGGCGAAGTCTCCGGGCCTTTCCAACCTCGCCAATAAAAACGATAATGGCTGAATCTGGTTTACCAACTATTCAAAATAAAATTATAGATTCTTCGCTTCAAATTCTTGCGAAAACGGCTGAGAACACCAACCCATTACTAAATACAACTATCACGCATGCCACGAAAAAAAGAAAAATTCCAAGAATACAATCGGCTATTTCGAGATGCTTAAGTTTCGCTGCAGAAAATAATATTTTACGTAACGCAACACGCAAATTCACCACTCGACATCCTCCCTGTCTGATCAATGATAAAATACTACAGAATAAGCTTATGTTTTTGTCCAAGCAAAACACACCAAACGAAGTCTTTCAACAAACCTTTGCTGAACTGGAATCTAATTACACAAATAATGGCTGGAAGTTATTGTTTACGGATGGCTCCAAGTCCATCGATTCCACTTCGTTAGCAGTTGTCACTGCCACAGGAGAAATTATTTGCAATTGGCTTCTTCCCTCAACGACCTCTGTATTTACCGCTGAAGGATCTGCTATCCTTCATGCAGTTAATTACGCAAAAAAGACTAAAGGAAAGTTCCTCATCTGTACAGACAGCAAATCGTGTATGTCTGCAATAACGTCTCCTTCCAATCGCAATCCCATAATAGAAGTTATCAGAGACGCGGTCATTGGTGCCCCTCAGAAAATCCAAGTAATGTGGATCCCTGGCCATGCTGGTATTACAGGCAACCACTTTGCAGACCTCGCTGCGAAAAATGTAGCCAGGACTCCTGCCTTAACATACTACGTCTCATCCAAGCAAGACATTCTTAACCTTATTAAGCACAAAAGGCATCAAAAAACGCAAGCGAATGGAAAACATTTAAACATCACTACGCGGTCATAAACCCAGCCAGAAATCGTATAATCTACTCGTCAACAGTTCCAACTAGCGCAATGAAGACATATACTCGATTAAGGATTGGACACACTATCATAACACACGCCCACTTACTATCGGGTAAAAGCCCATCCATTTGCCCCCTTTGCGATGACACCGCTACTATCAAACACTTACTCACACTCTGTCCGATGCTTCACCCAACAGCCCACAACTCTGGCAACATTGATCTCATAAAACTACTAAGTGAACCTTCAGAAAAAACGTGATGATTGTATATAGATTCTTAAAAACCAACGATTTGTTAAAATATATTTAAGCAACTTACATCTTTACTAACCCTTAGCAATTAGAATTTTTCACCTAGTTATAATTACAAGACGGCTGAAGGCCTCGTAGCCAGTGCTGCGTTTATGTATTTATATAATAAAACTATTTTTGTTATATGAATTATTATAAATAAAAATAAATAAATAAATTCAATGTCGGTTATGACGCATAGCAGTTCAGGTCATAACTTGATTCAATTCGTGGATGTACCTTTCAACGTCTTCAAAAATCAGATATTTTTCAATTGGTCTACAGAATCAAGCTATAAATTTCAAATTGTTTTTCCAACTATTCACCGTCCCACTATAACAGAAATAGAATTTTCCGAGGAGACAATCATATCTTTATTGAAAAAATATTTAAACCCTTCAGTAATAAATGGGATCAGCGCTCCCAAACCAATAATGGGAATAATACAAGAAGTTTTTTCAATCCACTTCAATAAATATCGTATTAGGTTTGCACGAAGAAAGGTTGAAGATGTATTAGAAGAACAAAGGCTGGAAGAAATTGTCATAGAAACACACAGAAGAGCTCATCGTAATGGTAGAGAGAATAAATCTCATATACTACAGCAATATTTTTTCCCCAGCATGAATAACAAAATAAATAAAATAGTCAAACAATGTAGTATTTGTAAAACAAATAAGTACGATAGACACCTAATAAGCCCCTCTTAAAAGAGACACCTATCCCCTCATATGCAGGAAATATAGTGCATATAGATATTTACAAAATGGAAGGCAATCTCGTGCTCACTGCTGTCGATAAATTCTCAAAATATGCGCAGGTAAAACCAATAAAATCAAATGCTACTCAAGACATAAAAGAACCTCAAAGCGAGCTTCTCTTTCAGTTTGGAGTGCCCAAAACCGTAATTTTTGATAACGAAAACTTTTATGACCCGCCACATAAAAGTGCAGTGAATAGCCAAATCGAGAGATTCCATTCAACACTTTCCGAGATTATGCGTTGTCTAAAAGCCGAAAATCGAGATCAATCATTTGACAGAGCTGTCTATGAATATAATTACTCAATTCACAGCACAATTAATAATAGACCAATAGAAATTTTTTTCGGCCGTACGGTAAGCACAGACCCCGAACAATTCGAAAAAGCTAGATTAGAAAATATTCAAAGAATAAAAGATAAACAACAACAAGATCTTAAAAATCACAATAGCAAATTACAACCAATTATTGATTATAATCCAGGAGAAACGATTTACGTGAAGGTCCACAATAGGTTAGGAACTAAAATCTCACCTAGGTATAAAAAAGAAGTAGTTAAGGAAAACAGGTCGACTACTGTACTGACCGAGTCAAATAGGGTTCATAAGAGTAATATTAAAAGCTAAGTAATAAAATTAACCTTCAAACGACAACAGGGGTGACGGGTCACCCCACGGTTGTAGATAACTGTAAATATTTCTTGTTTCCTTCGTTGTATGTTTCTGTCGCTTGATCTATTCTTCAATTAGAGTGAGAACAATCAGTCGCTTGCATGCACTTGTCGCGGTAAGTCGTAATTTTGCAATAATAGCAATAAAAAGTTCTGCTGGGGTGATCAGTCACCCCATGTTGCTCTTTGTGATTGTTCAAATTTTTTGTGGAACT